>NW_026863341.1:0-116702 GCF_026571515.1 Ruditapes philippinarum | reverse complement strand
CAAAATGTGTAGAAATCTATTTTTGGCACCCTTGACCTTAACCTACTGACCCCTAACTCAATCCTAAGAAAGAAGACCATGTAAGTTACCTTACTACCAAATTTTGAAGGCTCTAAGGGCTAAAGTATGACAAGACAATCTATTTTTTAACAAGCAATTATCATAGTATTGAAAGCAATCCATAAGTCCCCTACTGGTTAGAACCCTAGTAACATTCTGATGGGCATTGGCCATTCAATTTTACCAGTGAATGAATGACATGAATGAACTTAAATCTTTTGAGTTCTAAGTTTGTCTATATCATAGTAATATGTTAAGTTTCCCTGCCTAGTAAGGAAATTATGTTTATACAACAGATAATCAAAAGGTTCAATTTTCTCAGGATGAATAAGTATAACTAATGTTTCAACTTTTCTCTATTTTAAGTAAATTTGTTGGGAAAAATCTTTAAAAGTGATCTCAGGAAACAGTTTTTATGAAAAGACTGACTGAAGGAGACTCTTATTAAAGTTATTTTTTTTAAACATCTTGAAATAAAGATGCTAGATTTATGAACATTGTCATATATGATGTGAGTTTTACTTTAAGTTTAAAGATACCATTTATAGTCACAAAGAAGATAAGTAAAACAAGAGGGCCATGATGGCCCTGGGGTCGCTCACCTGAACATAGGCCCCCAGGGCCGGGCCAGTTTAAACCAAAGGGCTTTTATTTGAACAAACTTGGAAGACACCCATTAAAAGATATTTCATGATGTTAAGTTTTTACTATACACAAATAATGAATAACAATGACTTTTGCCCCCTCCCCCCTCTCCCTGGCAGGGCCAATTTTGACCCAAGGGCTTTTATTTGAACAAACTTGGTAAACATCCATTAGAACATGTTTCATGCTAAATATCTTAGCTCTAGCTCTTTTGGTTCTTTAATAGAAGATTTTTAACTTTTTACTCTATGTATATAGGGAAAATCAATAACCCCTGGGACAGGGCCAATTTTGACCCCAGGATTTAATTTGAACAAATTTGGTAGACACGCATTAGAATATGTTTCATGCTAAATATCTTAACTCTAGCTCTTTGGGTTCTTTAAAAGAATTTTTTTTAAGTTTTTACTATATGCATAAAGGGAAAATCAATGACCCCCCGGAGCGGGGCCAATTTTGACCCCAGGGCTTTTATTTGAACAAACTTGGTAGACACTGATAAGAAGATGTTTCATGCTTAATATCTTAGCTCTAGCTCTTTAGGTTCTTTAAGAGAAGATTTTTTTGAGTTTTTACTATTTTTATGCACATAGGGAAAATCAATGACCCCCTGGGGCTGGGCCAATTTTGACCCCAGGGCTTTTATTTGAACAAACTTGGTAGACATCCATTAGAACATGTTTTATACGCCAAATATCTAAGCTCTAGCTCTTTGGGTTTTTTAGAAGAAGACTTTTTTAAGTTTTTACTATATGCATATAGGGAAAATCAATGACCCCCTGGGGCGGGGCCAATTTTGACCCCAGGGCTTTTATTTGAACAATCTTGGTAGACACTTATTAGAAGATGTTTCATGCTTAATATCTTAGGTCTAGCTCTTTGGGTTCTTTAAAAGAAGATTTTTTTTAAGTTTTTACTATATGCATATAGGAAAAATCAATGACCCCTGGGGCCAGGCCAATTTTGACCCCAGGGCTTTTATTTGAACAATCTTGGTAGACACTTATTAGAAGATGTTTCATGCTTAATATCTTAGGTCTAGCTCTTTTGGTTCTTTAAAAGAAGATTTTTTTAAGTTTTTACTATATGCACATAGGGAAAATCAATGACCCCCTGGGGCGGGGCCAATTTTGACCCCAGGGCTTTTATTTGAACAAATTTGGTAGACATCCATTAGAACATAATAAATGCCAAATATCTAAGCTCTAGCTCTTTCTGTTTTTTAGAAAAAGATTTTTTTAAGTTTTTACTATATGCATATAAGGAAAATCAATGACCCCCTGGGACGGGGCCAATTTTGACCCCAGGGCTTTTATTTGAACAATCTTGGTAGACACTCATTAGAAGATGTTTCATGCTTAATATCTTAGGTCTAGCTCTTTGGGTTCTTTAAAAGAAGATTTTTTTAAGTTTTTACTATATGCATATAGGGAAAATCAATGACCCCCTGGGGCGGGGCCAATTTTGACCCCAGGGCTTTTATTTGAACAATCTTGGTAGACACCGATTAGAAGATGTTTCATGCTAAATGTCTTAGTTCTAGCTCTTTGGGTGCTTTAAAAGAAATTTTTTTAAGTTTTTAGTATATGCATATAGGGAAAATCAATGACCCCCAGGGGCAGGGCCAATTTTGACCCCAGGGCTTTTATTTGAACAAACTTGGTAGACATCCATTAGAACATGTTTCATGCCAAATATCTAAGCTCTAGCTCTTTCGGTTTTTTAGAAGAAGATTTTTTAAGTTTTTACTATATGCACATAGGGAAAATCAATGACCCCCTGGGACGGGGCCAATTTTGACCCCAGGGATTTTATTTGAACAATCTTGGTAGACACTCACTAGAAGATGTTTCATGCCAAATATCTAAGCTCTAGCTCTTTGGGTTTTCTAGAAGAAGATGTTTAAAGTTTTTTCTTTTGGTTGCCATGGCAACCAGAGTTCTGCATGGAATGGAATTCTTTGAACAACTTTGTTAAGGCTTCACACAAGGAACATCTCTGTGAAGTTTCATTATGATCTGCCTTATGGTTTCAGAGGAGATGTCGTTTGAAAAGTGTGAACGGACGACGGACGACGTACGACGGACGAAGAGTGATCCTAATAGCTCACCCTGAGCATATGCTCAGGTGAGCTAAAAATAACAACTTTCAAATATAGCATTAACTATTATGTATAGTAAGTAACAAAGATGAAAATTTAAAAATATATATATATATATAATGTAGGTGTTGATAATAAATGTTTATTTTTGAATTTGAAGAAAATCCATGAAGAAATAAGAAAGTAAAAGAATGAACAAGAAAAATTCAAAGTTTAAGGAGGAGATAATTCCGGAAATATATGGACTCTAGATTCATAAACCTTGCCATAGTATTACGATGTGGGATTTTAAGTAAAAATTATACAAGGAATTAAGAAGTTGGAGTAAAAAAAATACCAATATCTCAAAAAAAATCTAAGTTCAAGGGGACATAATCTGAAAATAGTCTTGCTAGAGTATCTAACCTTCTCACAAAAGTTGAGTGATAATAAGAAACATATATATGAAATTTGAAGTAGATACATTAAGAAATAACGAAGTTATTTAAAAAAGACAACATTTTTTTCATAAAAATTCTAAGTTCAAGGGAGGTAATTCTGATAAATTTTGTGCTAGAGTTGTTAACCTTGTCACATATGATGAGGTTGATGACCAGAAACTTATATTTAAAGTTTGAAGTAAACACCTTAAGAAATTAAGAACTTGTAGTGAAAAAGCGTAAAAATTCAAATCAGGAATCTTGAAATTCAGTCTATTTGTTGCCATAGCAACCAGAATTTTCAACATAGGAAGAAAAGAAAAAATGTGCATAATTTCCAGACTTCCATTTATCCATATTTCAAGTTTCATAAGAACATTTTCAGTACTTTTTGAGTTATCAATGGATCCAGTTTATGTGTTAAATTTGCCATATTTTCAGTCTATTTGTTGCCATAGCAACCAGAATTTGAAAAGAAAAAGATGTGCATAATCTCCATACTGCCATTTATCCATATATCAAGTTTCATAAAAATATTTTCAGTCCTTTTTGCGGCTTAATCGCGGGATCCAGTTTTGTGGACGGACGGACTGACAGACAGACAGATAGACAGACGGAGGGTAAACCTAAAGTCCCCTCCGGTTAAACCGGTAGGGGACTAAAAAGCATTGATGACCTTGACCTAACTGACCCCTAACTCCATACAAAGGTAGAAGACTTCTCAAGCTTTTTTTTCCCTCCAACTATGAAATGCATCTTGAAATAGATAAAGGTTACACCTGTAAAAGTGTAAGAATATATTTTTTGGCATTGGTGAGCTTTAGATATCGTTATTTTCATGCTTGAATATGGGAACAAGTACAGCTACTCCAGTTCTTCACAAACTCTTTTTGATCAAGAACTTGCCCCTTCAGACAGACAACATAGAAGTTTTTCAACTTGCCAGAATCCAATTTACCTTGCCCACAAGAAAGGGTGAGCTTTTCTTCTTTGCAAGTTATTCTGTAAATCAAGAATGAGGCATGGGTGGGGGGAGGGATAGGAAATGGGAAAGATACTGGGAAATGGGAAATGCTGAAAGAGGTCAATTTGGACAAAAGGAAATAACAAGAAACATGGCAATGCCACGATAAACCAGGTTATCAATTATCACCATTGTAGACAAATATGTTGTTAGTTGAAATACAAATACAAGCAAACAAACAATGTAACTATGTGCAATGAAAATCAAGAATAATAAATTTTCTATTTTAAGTAACTTAACCCTTGACCCTAGGGGCCAAAATCCATCCCAAAGTGAGGTCTTTATAAAAACTTGCTTTACACCAAATTTCATAAAAATATCTTATTCCAAACTAGTTATTGACTTGAAACCTATTTTCTATTTCCTGACTGGAAACAGATTTTCTATTTTTAGCAACAATGACCTTGACCTTGACTCTACAGGACCCAAAAGCAGGCAGATGAGCTGGCAGACATGCAACAACCTAGATAGTTTCTGTTTTATAACTAAATAAAGTTTGTTGTGATTAAAAGGATATATTACACTTATAATTAAATTTTATGGACAAAACAAAGGGCCATTAAAAAGTAAAAACTTATCCAATCACAAAACCCCAACAATATACACTACCATTTTGAAGTTCACTTTATCACAATTAATGTTTATAGGTTCACACATTCGTGTCCAGGCTTTAACTTTGTCATGCATGGAAGGATTTTTAAAATAACTTGGCATAAATGTCTACCACATCAAGACGACATGTCAGGACAAAGACACATGTCAGTGGTTTTCTTCACCAAAATATCTGGCGAAATTCGGCCCCATTCCCCCTCAAAATAGTATGTTTTTTTCCCCCTCAATTTCCCCCTATACGGTAGCCCGAATTTGCCTGCAATGAACATCATTTTTTTAGCAACTTACTGCCGATAAATGTTCTATTTTATGCCTGTAAGACATACTGTTGTTGTTTACAAATTGTTCTCAGGTTGGCAAGGGGAGCTACTCCCAGCATCCCAACAACTTTAACATGCGATGCGTCGATATTTTAGATCCGTATATTAAGAAAAAGCAACGTATCTTAAACTTGTGTTGCAAGAGTTGCTCCCTTTTCTACCAGAAAGAAAACAATATAAAATACATAAACAAGTGAAATTCCCCCTACTATTGCATTTTTCCCCCTCCAAAGGGCACCGACCCCATTCCCCCAAAAGTGAAAAAAAACACTGGTATTTTATTTTAAATAATAACTACATTGTTTGAAAGTTTTTAATAATGATTGAGCTAGTCAATGACAATGACAATGACAATGACAAATAGTTTATTGATTCAAGGCCTCTAGCCCAAAACAACATAAACATAGCAATACAATTTCATACAATGGAATATAGTACATTATATCATTATGTTAAACAAAATCTTTTTACTATCTAGTGGTGTTTATCATATTTATTCATGTTCTAACACATAATAATCTTTTTCTTTCTTCAAAGGCATGGAACACAAATTTTTGCCAAATTTTTCTATAATATTTTCAGCCTGACAACTCATTAAGATATTAAATTTATGAATATTAGGATTAACAAAATATTTGCTTGGTAAGTATTTTGATCTTAAATTTTCATAAGCCGTACATACCATTACAAAATGATATTCTGTTTTCTAACTGAAACTTTACATAAATTACATATACGCTCAGATCTCTCTTCTTGTCTATATCTACTCTCTTTCAATATTTTAAATCATGTGATGAAGTACGTAATTTTGCAAGTGCATTTCTAAATTTACGAATTAAAACAACAGATAAATATGTCTCATGGATAAATTCAGATTTATACAAACGATATGAAATCTAACTTTTTTACTTTGATTTATTTTTTCTTGCCAGTTCTGCCTAATTGATCTCTCATTCATCTGTAAATATTTTTTAGGAACAATTTCTTATTATCAACTCCCTGATTATTCCAAACATATCCAAAACCATTTGTATAAAGTAGTTGTTTAATGTTAGTAGCCCAATTTTTCATTCCATTCCTATCATATATAAGTAACATATTATAACATTGTTTGACATATCGATCATTTGGTAAACTTAATATCTTTAACCAATATACTAAAACTCTTGATGCAGTAGATATGTACAATGTCCAAATATTTAGATGTTAACAGCAGATTTGAAGCTATTTTTTACTTTGGTCAAATCTGCTTTAACGTCTGAAGATATTTATTTAAAAGTCCATAGCAAAATGAAAAACAACAAGAATTTGTAACAGAGTTACCAACGTCCCCCGCCCCGGGAGTTTTATATGAAGAATAAAATTGTGCTATTTCAAAAGATTGAGGTATGGACCTCAGGACATTCAGTCCAAAATTATGATCAATGCTAGATCTGTAAATGTAACAATAAATTAGTTAAAAAAATAAAATGAAACACGGAATTTAAAAATCTATCATGTTAAGCTTTGACCTCTAAGTGTGAACTTGACCTTGGAGGTAGGGGAGCAGGTGTTGTGCATGACATAACGTCTTATTATTGTGACTATTTGTGCCAAGTTATTTCAAAATCCCGTGAACTATGAAGAAGTTCTAGATTCAACACAAAATATACCCTATAAACAGACTATGTTAATTTTTGACCTCTAAGTGTGACCTTGACCTTGGAGGTAGGATGCAGGTGTTGCGCATGACACATCCTCTTATTATAGTGACTATTTGTGCGAAGTAATTTTTCACAATCCTTTGATCTATGAAAAAAATTATAGACCTGACACAAAATATACCCTGTAACAGACTATGTAAGTATTTGACCTCCAAGTGTGACCTTGACCTTGGAGGTAGGTGACCGGTTTTTGCGCATGACACATCATCTGATTATTGTTAACAATTATGGCAGGTATTTTACAAAAGTCCTTCATAGATAAGAAAGTTATGGACTGGACACACATATACCCTTTAATAGATAATGTTGACCTTGAATGAACAAGTACGACCTTGACCCTGAAGGTACGGGTCTGGTTGTTGCGCATAGACACATCGTCTTATTATAACAAAACATTTGTGCCAAGTTATCTCAATTTCCTTTGATAAATGACAAAGTTATGGACCGGACACGAAATATACCCTGTAACAGACTTTGTTAATATTTGACCTCCAAGTGTGACCTTGATGTTGAAGGTAGGCAACTGGTTTTTGCGCATGACACATAGTCTGATTATTATGAACAATTATGGCAAGTATTTACAAAAACCCTTCATAGATAAGAAAGTTATGGAACGGACACGAAATATACCCTGTAACAGAATATGTTAATATTTGACCTCCAAGTGTGACCTTGACCTTGAAGGTAGGTGACTGGTTTTTGCACATGACACATCGTCTGATTATTGTGAACAATTATGGCAAGTATTTACAAAATCCCTTCATAGATAAGAAAGTTATGGACCGGACACGACATATACCCTCAAATAGGCAATGTTGACCTTGAATGAGCAAGTGTGACCTTGACCCTGGAGGTAGGGGTCTGGTTGTTGCGCATGACACATCGTCTTATTTTAATAAACATTTGTGCCAAGTTATTTCAAATTCCTTTCATAAATGACAAAGTTATGGACCGGACACGAAAGTGTGACGGACGGACGGACGGACTTACTTAGCAGACGTGTTTGTGGGGTTATTCCTTTGATCTCTTAACCCCACAAGAGCAAATTTTTTTAACCCCATAAGAGCATTTTTAACCACATAATACATGTCTCTACGGAATGAACCCCATACAGAGTGCCTGTACATAAACCTAAACCTCATAATGTAGCTCTCGTCTGCTCGGACAGACGGACGGACGGACAGACGGACGGAGCCTATTTCTATATCCCCCTTTTTTCTTCGAAAAGGCGGGGGACAATAAACATGCACAATCATTCAAACTCCTCATGTAAAATGTTAAAAATAGTGCTTGGTATTCATAATCTTACCACAAATATGTATTTTTCTTCTCAAAAACAACTTATTCAACTTTACACAAGCAGGTGTAAAAATTGTGTAAACAGCCTCCATATTGGTGTGTACTACGCATAGGGGTGATTATAAAAAAAAATAAAGAAAATGCCATGTCTTTCAATGAAGGACTAATGATTGAGCATGATATTCAAAGAAAATTGAATAAACTTTTGAATAAATCTTGAAAGGCAAGACAATAAACATTTTTTGATTTTTATAGCGAGCTCCTAGAGCTGGCCTGAAGGGCCTGCTTGCAAGCGAGCTTTAAGTAACACGAGCACCTGCTAGATAGTGGTGGTTTTGAAAACTTTTGTCCGTTTATAGCCGTTATTGGGTCATATTCCCAATTGATAATAATATATTATTTTCCCAATCCACAGGAAAAAATTCCCAATTGAAAGTTACAAAATAAAAATATTGAATAAAAATTCTAAAATCTTTGAAAATAAGCGCTTCTTCACCGTCATAGACAGTAATTATTTGCATCCATTTAATCACTGCAAAATTTCAGTCCTGCAATTTTTCCCAATGTTGTAATGTTCTTTTATTAATGAACAATAATTAATTGAAATTAAATCAAGTGCGTTGATACAATGAAGTAAAATAAAACACAACTAGTGTTCAGCACCAGATATAAATTTTAAAAAATTTATTCTGTAAACCCTTAACATGTGATCTTAGAAATTTACTAGAAATACTGAGCATGCGCAAACAAGCATTATAGATAGGGTCAGTTCAAGTTCATCATGTATGATGATACCAGTGTTCTAGATAATTATTTTTACTCAAGAGTCAATACTCTCTGTTTTTTATACTTCAGAGTAAACTGCCAGTTTCTGGCCAAATGAAGGAGTAAAATTGACTCTCAGTTTTAAGAACTTGGGAGTCAATTTGCCGCATATTATGATACGTTATATATATACAGTACAGCCTAAAAAAAATCAAAAACTGCTCTCAGATTTATAATTTATCAGAAATATTGCAGCATGGCAAGGTTTATTCATATTTAGATTTAAGGCATATTATAAGAAGTTGAACCATTTTTATGTGAAATGAAGTAAATATAATAATATACATGCAAACAGTTGTGACCCACACTGAATTCTTTTATTTAGCTTGTGGGCTAATAATCAACCATTTATGTACCAAATTACATGTTGAGATTACTGTTTTATTTTAAATTTAAAAGACAGTAACTTATCTTACATATAAATGAAATTGAATTAGGTGTGATGCATAACTTAGTGTCATTGTATTTTTTTCTTTAAAAAATAGGAGCTAGGTACACAATAAAAGGTTGAAATTAATTTATTTTTTACTGTTCAATGTTAGACTTTTGGATGTTGAGAACCCGTTCTGTGGCCCATTTTCCACCCATTTTGTTGTTACAACACAAGGCACATTTCAAACGCACTACATCTGTCGTATCTGAGAAATCTTTACTCGTAGCATCTAATGAGTCGTATGAGTTTTTTTTCGCTCTTGCAAACAATAGTCAAAATTTCTTCAATAATTGGCTGAATTACACACTGAGAAGACACCGGGCTTGTTACACAGTAGAATGTGTCGATTTTTCGTTGTTTTGGTTTCGAACAAGACATTATCAATGTATACAACTTGATAATTTGATAAAATTGACAATATTTTATCGTCTACTTCAATAACATGACAGACGCTTGATTTATCTTATATACATCTATTACCGAGCGTCTCAGTGATACAAAGTCGACTGGTTTGCAATTATAAACCCAGGCTGAGAAAATAACACACCTTTATAGAACAGTACGCTAACCAGTCAGTCATTTTTATCGGTGTCAATGTAAACATTGCCTACGCCAAATTTGTTTCACTAAATGCGTAAACTGTAATTATTATGCGTATATATACGCCAAAATGATGACAAAGCTGGCGTATCCTGAGTATTTGCTTGCGTAAATGACGCCGATACGCACGCTATCTCTAATGCTGGATACTACACCCAAATTTTTCTTTCACGAAAGGAGTTCAATACACATGTGTGTTAAGTTTGCTGTCAGAGATAACTGAGGTGTTTGTTAATTCATTACTCAAGAATCAAGGTGTTGATTAGATTAAAATAGCTGTGAAAAGGTGTTGATGAATTATAATTACAGGTGTACATCAATCACTGTCAAATAATCTTAATCTCTCACAATGAAGGTGTTGCTAGGATTAAAATACCTGCAAAATGTGTTCAATTTACAGGCACTTTTCAGCTGATCAACATAAAACAGGCACTTTTCAGCTGATCAACATAAAACAATGTCATAATATAAAACATAACTTAATATCAAACACATTCTTTTAATAATCTTCATTAAGAAATATTATTAGCGAGTTCGACGAGCTGGCCCAAAGGGCCTGCTCACAAAGCGAGCTTTACTGTAACACGAGCTGCTAGATAGTAATGGTTTTGAAAACTTTCATCCGAAGTACCGAATTGACACATCGCAACTTTTCGAATTACAAGATAACAATAAAAGCCGATGTACTCTGATTGAAAACGGAAGCGTAGACTGGTGTCCTGCGCAACTTATATAGGAACCATAATAGAAAGGGGGAACCAGAATAAACGGAAGCAGTGTATAAAATACCGAATGACAATTTTAAAACGGAAAATGTAAAATAAAAATGAACGATTATTTTAAACTATTTAAGTATTTTACGGTAAAAGAAAATCGAGCTCGCTCTGAGGCTTTGCCTTTTTCATATTAGATTAAGTCAAAACTAAAATGATCTTATAAAAAATTGGGGGAGAACTGTCTGCATAATTCAAATTTGGGAGAAAACCGTCAGGGGAGGAAACAGTTTGGGAAAGAACCGTCAGTAGGAACTGGTAAGGGAGTAGTCCAACTAATTGTACTGCGCGACGAGATATTGTGCTATTTTCGTGTCTGGGCAATATCTCGCCTCTACGTACAACATAAAAAGTACCTTTTCTGTGGTGAAATTTGCGCCGGGATTTTGAGCGCAAGCTTTGGACCGTCTCAAATCGTATTAGAATTCATATATAGCGAGAGGACACCATTCGAAGGAATTTGACAGTCTGTTATTTATATTAATGTTGATTAACTATTAAACGATATTTTCAACGTTCAAAATATTTATTATCAATAATAAAACGACTGAATGTCAAACGCGGTGCCTCGACATTATACATGTATGTGCGGAAACAACATTCCATGTAATTTTTTTTAATTTTCTCATCCACGCAGGTCCATAAGTCTGGCTAGTTTATTCCAAAAAGCTTTCTGAAGATGTTTATAGAAAAAAAAACACACACACACACGTAGGTATGAAATTGTTTTAAAATGACCGTGGTACGGAATATTTCATGAAACAGGTGCCCGCTCCATTTTTGTTTGTTTGTTGTTTTTTGTTTTGCAAAAGACTTTCATAATGTTGGTATACAGTAAAGATTTATTCCATATATTTCACTTATATCCCGTCTAAGAAATTATTTTCTTCTATGAAATACACGCATGGCGAAGTGCGATTTGAAGAATCAACGCGGTTATTTTACAATGTTACATAAACAAAACGCTGCGTCGCTAATTTCTTTCAGAGGTGTAGGGTGTGGAGCTCAAAACGATTTTAAAATAAAGAAATGCATATTTGTCAATCCCAGCACATGTACTTATTATGTATATAAATACAAAATATAAGCCGTTTTGAAAAAAAATCATATTTCAACGTCTATAATAATACACAAGATAAAAATGTTCGCCGGAAAAAATACGCACACCTACCGTCAAAAACACCATGTATTTTATTCCGTTTCCAATATTTTCACATAATCCTTTAGTCCATTGACACAGAAGATATAATTCTTCATGATGATGGTCAATTTTAAACTTCAACGTCAATATAAACAACGCAACAGCCGAAATAAACATCGAGATTATCGCCGTCAAAATCTTTCGACAGATTCAAACGTGGCACCCCAACGTTGACAAATATACATTTCATTTGGATTTTAAAGGCGTTTTGAGCACCACACCCAAAGTGTCTGTGATTTCTTTGATTCTTGTCCAATCATATAAGATTTAAGGGTTATGCAACACGTTTACTCATTTTAAACAATAATATGATACAGATTGCTACTGCCCCAAGTATTAAAGTTGTTGCTTTGGAAAACGAACTTTTAAAATCGGCAAGAAAACACGGCGCCTCTTCAGTTCTTTTTTTTTCTCAATAATTTTTAACCTTGTAGTGAATTTAGATAGAAAACCAGAAAAATTAGTTCCTAAATATTAAATGAAAAAGTTGGTATATCTTGCGTAAATTCAGAGTCGGGAAAATATACCGAGGAAACTCGTGACCGTAACACATTTAAATTCTTACCACCGTTTAAACAATTTTCATAAATGAATTTTAGAAAGAAATTTAAGAATATGATTATCGTCTTTAAAATGAATCATCATCAAGTATATTTATAATTATAAATTGAAAAAATAAATACATGTAATTACAATCTAAAAATAACTTTTCTTTACAATTTGGACCATGTTAGCATGGAAAATTGTTTAACTGATTCCGGATTCCAATTTAAATGCTTATCTATAAATCAAATTTATTTAAAACTTTATCTTATAAATTTTAAGTTGACACAAAGAATTTAAGTAAGGAAGAAACAGAACTGCGCAGTGTCAACATTTCCGAACTGTATATTGGTCAGCGTACCGGTGTCGGCGTTGTGGAATAGTTGACACGTAACGTTTCAAAAATAAATACATGGTTGAATATATTTTCTATACCGGATTAAAAACTTTTCTGGAACATCGCTTAAACAACACCCAAATATCCAGGCCATTACGGCATGCTATGATTATAGTCTTTTATTACACGGATAAATGGTACATGTACAGGCAGACAAACGAAAAATGGGCGCTCGGAGTATTCAGTAACGAGTTTTACTTTTCTGAAAACTGTTGAGGAATGAAAAATTAACGCAAGAATTTACCATTTGAATTCAAAAAATCTTTCATAGCGTAATGCACGTTTGGAAAACAAAACTTTCCTAGGCAAGGAGTTGCTGTTTTTAATACGCAGCAAGTTGTAACTAACAAAATTATTCTAACATAGATAATACTACATAGTGGTGACAATATAAATTTTAATGAAATACAGTATTTGTTCATCCTTTAAACATGTTTATAAAAAAGAGGTCTAAATTAAAAGTTTCTCCGCATCATTTTAAAGATTGCAATCAATTAGAAAAAATAGTTAAAGATTATTTCCTGGCGATTTATTTTAATGTAGTAATAAATATAAATAATAATAACAAAGAATAATAAGCACTGTTTAACAGTTTTTCATAATTTTTTTTGCCACGCAAAAAAAAATGACAACATTCACGCACGGTACCGAACAATATCGATTTTTAGCGTACATGTTACATTACTGTAGCAACATCACAATATGGCGGCGTTGGTACACAAACGAGACGGTGAAATGAAACTAACGTGGTTTACTTTCTTCTAAGTTGATAGTCTAGCACTTTTTGTGCTGTTGATTCCTTAAAATTGTATTGTTGAATAGATTCTTAGTTTAAATTGTCTGCATTTTTACATTAACATCGAAATCCACGTTTCACCACAGAAAGGTCTCCTTTTGGTTTTGACGTTAAAGCGAGATTCTGCCCCAGAACGAAAATATCTCAGAATCAAGCTTTGGCACGTCAATATATTTTGACTAGTAAGGGAGAGAATAGTCTGTCATTCCAAGTGGTTGTGTCTACAAATTAAGAAAATCAATCAATGACAATTCAATACCCTGTTCTTTCTTGAAGTCTTTCGTCTTCTAAAAATTCTTCCACATCGTTGGTGTCTACTTTTCTCCAAGACTTTTTCTTATTTTTACTTAGATGTTTTCTTCTTGTGTTCTTTCCTCGCACGTTGTTCATTTTCGCGATGATAAACAAAATGCTTGCAGTTTTCAAACGTCTGCATGAACAGAAGTATGTGCTTGATTCTAAAATAATAAATATATAGTAACCTAAGATTTAATCGAGTCATTTTACGCAAGAGCACATTTTTTTAAACCTATGTATAGGGCACAAGAATGCTTTAATATCCTAAATGAAGAAATATAATCTTTTAAGTATTCAACTCGTAGTGATATTGAATTTACCGTTTTATCTTTACCCTAAAAGTATTATCTATACGAGTATCAACTAATAAAGGGGTTGTAATAGAATGCGAAATGGATTCCATTTCGCGACATAAACTTATCCCATACGAAATGGACATTTGTTTTACAATTTATGGTTAAATATATATATATATATATATATATATATATATATATATATATATATATATATGGTATTTTGTAAAGTAGGTATCCGTTGAGAACGGGCATTTATGCTTAGCGCCAGTAAAATATCGATCGCTGTACTTTTATCGGGTGCATGACAAGATATTTAAGCATTTATAAAGTGTTAAATGGGAGTGTCCATTCCTTGTAATTTAAATCCGTGGCTTTACAAATTATGGTATAACTGACATGTAATAAATATTATCATTTCTATTTAGTGACATTTAATCTGGGACTTCAAAAACATTTTTTTTTGTCCCAGGTTAAACATATGATATAAACAGAATCTTTCTATTTGTAAAAACAACAAACTGAACTATTATGGGTATTATTATACGATTATTTTCAAATGTACAAGTATAAATAATGAAAAAAGTATTACCAAAATTGTTTAAATATTAATTTTATGTCATATATCACTTGTTCGTTATTTAAATGATATTAATTAATACACTTTAACCAAAATTTAAATACAAACAAATGTCAATAAAACTCAATTTCGTAGTCGAAAAGTTCATTTCGCGAAATGGAGTCCATTTCGCATTCTATTACTACTGGTCAGGGACCATCAACCGGACACTTTTTGAACATTATTCTATACAAATTTCATAATTTTAAAGCTAAAGGTACGAAAATTTGACACAGTACAGCTAGGTTCTTCTCCTAACTAACAAACTAGTTTGTTTAGTTCTGATTATGTTGACACTTATATCCGAGGCCCGTCAAGGAGGGTATCAAAATTACCTAAATTGTACATACTACAGTACCATGTGTCCGGACAGATATGTAATAATGTTGATTTAATTCAGATAAAAGCTTTGGTGTTCTTTTTTTATTTTTAACATGACACACAATAGTTCAGCAGCAAATGCTGAAGTTTTGGATATTCTATTGTTTACTTTGCAAATAATTATTGCTGTTATATGAGGTCAGGCATTGCTTTCTTGACCCCCAAATTTCAACGTCAACATTCTTGAAATAGACATTAAAATATTACCATTTACGGAAGTTGAAATAAATTTATTTACCTAATTATAGAAGAAACATGCATTTTTTGTTGATAAAAAAGTGACTGACAACCACCACAGGCGCTAGTCACATAATCAAATATTTTACATAATCGGTCTATATATGTATATAAAGATATCTTTATATACATATATAGACCGATTATGTAAAATATTTGATTATTTGACTAGCGCCTGTGACAACCACTGAACAAAGAAAATTCTAAATCAAGCATTTTCGGGGCCGTCCGGGTTTGGTGGTTGTCCGGTTTTGGTGGTCCCCAACCAGTACCGACTATTAAAGCCATATTTTAAAACATTGGTGTTATTTTTGTTACTATTATCTTTGACAAAAATTCAAACACCGAGGTGATTTTTGTTAAACTCACGGTACTTGAAGAAACATACAAGACACAACAACACTAACAATTTACTGGCGCTGTTGCCGTGTAGTAAATACGGACACATGTCGGGAGTACAGATTTTAACCAAAAAATGACCGAACTTAATCAAGCAAGTATAGTTTCTCGTTCTCAGTTGTTTCGTAATTATGTGGAATATTTAAGTAAATCTGATCTTTTGTAAGTGATTTGATCTTCTTTCACTGACATTAAAGTTACTGTGCAATTCACTTTAAACATAGCTTTGTGGAAGTCGTAACCTTACAGATTACAATTTAACGAATATGTTCGTGCATTAATCAATTCGTACAAAACATGTACAAAGTATAGAATTTATTAAACGGAAGGAAGATACAGATTATAATATATTATTTGAAAAAGCACCACTTGATAATCATCATATCAAAGGTAATTCTATAAGGATGTAAAAGGGAAACAAGAAATTAAGAGCAGTACCAGAATTAATGGAATAGATTTACCAAATACTGTGGTATGTTCACAAACACTGAATTTGTTGAAAAGGAGACTTGATTAAGTTATGAGAAGCAAATTATATACTGTCATACCGGAAAATAGTTATTGGGTGTCAGACCTTGAGGGGTTACAAGAGATCGCTGATCTCGCGAACCTACGCTGGATAAAGTAAAGTACAGCACTCTGATTTTGTTGGTTGTCCGCACAGACATTCTACAGATCGGCGGGTCAGTCTGTCATAATAATTATAATATAATTTTAATAGACATCCAATATATGACAATGATATGTATTTTTCATAATTTGTTCAATTTCTATAATACTCTTTTTAATTGCATTTTCTGAACATTTGGATAGCAGAATAATTACAGAAAAGGTCGTGTTTTAAATTACATGAAGTGGCATATCCACCATTCTTTTATTAATTTATTTCTAGGACAAATGACCGTTTAGTTATATATCAGCATTGCTTTAAAAAGAGTTAAAAAAAAATTGTAATCATTAAAGTCGTAATCATTTATGATCACTTGATATTTATACTTGCAACCATTCAAATGCTATTTAAGACTATGGAATATGTTATGCTTGTAGAACGAAACCAAAAGAAGTGATGCCAACACTGTAAGTGATTAGCATTCTACTGACGAGGATATGTCACAAACACCAACAGAAAAAGAGATACAGACAGTTGTCCATTGGTTCCAAGGATGGAGCGTCATGCAAAAGAATGACTTTTTAAAAGAACTACTGGATAAAGCTGTTCCGTGTCACATGGATTCTTTGTTTGATTCTCTAAGATTCATGAATGTAGATGACAAACCACCAAGTATTTTTAAGTGCCAAATGAACCTGTTTAATCAATGGTTTGAAACATGGTCACAAAGTGAACGTAACATTTTTATGATCAAATTAAGAGAAGTCAGTCCAAGCTTTGTAGATGAGTTTGACAGACAACTTAACATGCAGATATCATTACAAAACAACGGATGAATTTTATGCAAGTAGGATAGTGTTATTCCATGTAAGAACCTCTTTTAAAAAGATTAGTTATTACTTTTTAGTAGTAACACTTAATGTACATGTGTTGTATATCAAATATTGAAACGTGGGAAACTGGTATATATTTTTCTCTATATTATAGTGGTGTAAAACTATTTTGAAAAATTTGAAAAAGTCTTTGTAAATTTTAGGTTATTTGAAAATTCTTGTTATTAAATGTAATGTATAAAATATTGTATATAAACTGCATGTATACCATTTGAAATGTTATTGTGCTAGTTTCATGCAGTAGTAAAATCACAAATATTCTAGTATTTTATATATTTTAAATTAACACAGCCTTTTCTCAAACATGGTTTACTGTATGCTTAATACATTTGTAATTATTACAAGTACATATACATACAGGGAATTTCATTTTTAAATTTTCTGTATGAAGCTGACGACTGAATTTGAAGACTGTAAACAACGTAAAAAGTAGAGCATTAAGTCATCAGTAATACTGTGTTATATATTTTGACGCATGTAATGGAGCAAATGTTTTCAGTTAAATGGTATTAATGAACTATGTAATTTTATTCTGTATTGACTGCTTTCAATAACATTATGCCATTATATATTGCAATTATTAATAAGACAAACAAAATGTTATTTGGTGTGACAATCTCATATTTTGTATCAATGAACCTATACATCTGAAACACGACCTTATTCATGAAGCTTATAGATAATAGAGCACTTTTATGCTCTATATAAAAATTATGCTTCATTTCGACTGTTTATCATAAAGATTAATTAAACTACGGTCGAGAAAGAATAATCTTTCATTTTATTATTTTTTTTTACAATATTATGACAGGGGTTTCATTAGCTATACGATTTTATGCGCCTGAATAAAGATGCTCACATTAAAATAATGTTGCTTAAATCACCAAGTATATTAGCGGTTCACCGTACGAAATTCCATTGTCCAAACACAAAAAAGAACATCTAAAGTATAAATTATATTGCTTCTTTTTCATCTTAAACTGACTGGAATTTAGGTGTCGGTTTTGCAATACAAGGTCACGTCTGAAAAGACATTGATAAAAGCTGTATGCGTGGCTCCTATAGTTAAAATAAACCATAAAAATAAAATAAATGCGAGTCGCATACACCAAGGCACATTGCAGATTACTTGAGTATATATATTTTATACTTTTTTATTTTATTCAATTTTAATAAAATCTTATGCAGTATTAAAAATTGTGTTTACATGAAATGCAAGCAAGAGAGAGGGTTATCCAAGATTGAAAAAGAATGTGCAGTGTATCTATAAATGCAAATCTCTTCAAAGAATTAATCGAGTTTAACAACAAAAGCGAAACTTTACTCAGTAAAGTTATGGAACAGTAGTTAATTGTTTTTAAGATAAGATAAATACATGTACATCTAGCATAAGAAACTACAACAACCAACGGCCACGCTATCTATCGCGCAACACGAGGTATTTTACATGTGAATTTATTGCTAATATATTTAGATTAAAAAATGTGTTTAATAGTTATGAAATAGAGAAAATAAGAATTCCTAAAGAAAGCCCAACACGGCAAAATTGACACTGTTGATTGAGCCTGTTCATGGACGGTACTGTAAAGTGTAAACTACCGTCCACGCCCCTAGCAGAATTCAACATTTAAACATAAGATGGTAAAATTTTGAATTTAGAAACATCCACAGATGTGTTCATACGGTGGTTATCATTGAACCTTCAATGTGACATTGTAGTGTCATTCCATGAAAAGCGGTATGTGATACCCAAGTAAACGAAAGCGTTTGTCCTAAACGAGAAACCAACACTTTCTAATCAATATACGTGTATTTTTAATTTTTGTATTTCAAAATATGCATATCCACCCAAAGATAGTCTTAAGTTGTTTTTTTCAAATGCGCAATTAAGCTTATAAACAAAAAATATTTAAACTACTTTCAAAGTTGATTTTTTAAATTGATACGTACATGTACATACCAACCCACAATGATATTGCCTGTATTAGCTCGGATTTATATTTATGATCCGTGGTATGATCTAGCAATAATTTATAAACTAAGTGTGCACCAAGTTAAGATCATTTATATTGCTAGAATGGGATGCAGGAACATCATATCAAGTAAAGTGTCAGGTAAGATGTTGAAACCTTCCAAGACAAACTTGAGACGAAGAATAATAACACCTGCCCATGCAAGACCATTAAATTACAACATCTCTTCGTACGTAAACGCCACAGGTCCTAAGAGCTAAACGCTTTGGGAAACATTGGAATTACATCCCTGAACATTTTTTCTTCTTCAAAGTATGTGTTGATGAAGTCACTGTTCCTTTCTGAAATAACAAGCTGTCAGATGAAGGGACACTTGATAGAAAGGACAAGCTGTACATAGTTACGCTTTTGTATTTCGTTTGCTCAAATGAACTCAACAAGAATAAGATTATATTTCTATAACATAATAATTAAGGGGTGTCCTTGGCCGAGTGGTTAAGGTCGTTGACTTCAAACTACTTGTTCCTCACCGCAGTGGGTTTGAATCGCGACAGGGACTTTGGATTCGCTCATGTGAGGAAGCTATCCAGCTAGCTAACGGAACGTCGGTGGTTCTACTCGGGTGCCCCTTCGTGTCTGAAATAATGCACATAAGTGCACCCGAGGTCTTTCTCCACCATTAAAGCTGGAACGTCGCAATATGACCTATACTGTGTCGGTGTGACGTAAAACCCAAACGAACAAACATACTAATTAAATGCATAAAGGCATTACATGAAACCACTGAAGTAATCTTGAAACATTATACCCAGAGCGTGTCAGAATGGATTTCGGTTTATATTTATTTGGCTGCGAATTATATAATTTAACATTAATGGTATTTCACACTCTTTGTTTATCTGATTATGTGATTTGTCAAGCTTGTAGTTGTCATGGAGATAGGCAAGTGGTCCGATGTTTATACTGCTTTTGATTAATCAGAATGGACGTTTCATTTGCTATTGAATTTTCGGTATAACATCAAAAGCATAGCATTCATTTAATAAAATATGGAACAAAGCACCATCAGGAACATACGTATATATATATGATATAATATGAGGATCTTGCAACGGCTGAAAGTACAGACCAGAGGTCGCTGCCAAGTTCCCAGTAAACAGTTGCCCCGAGACGTATGATTCTTTTTCTTGCATTTTACTTTTAAATTATATTTCGAATGAAATTACGAAAACTAACATTTCACTTACATAGTATTTTTTCTTATAATAGCGTTTGAATTAATTCTTAACGTCAAAATTACTCGATCGTATATAGACGTGTTTTGACAGTTTTTCGCCCCCTCCCTTTTTTGAGGCCTCAAACAGCGAAAAAATGCCCTATTAAGGCACAAACACTGTTTTTCGTTTGAGAAATGTTGATAAAAAAGGTGATCACTTTTTTCGGCGCTGTCCCTATCAAAAAGGTACATCAAGGGGTTGCCAGAAGGGGGATATGATCCCTTCTATTTTTGGGAGTCAGAAGGGGGCGGCAGTCCCCCTAATTGCCAAGAAAATTTTGGCCTCAGGTCGATCATATGGTAACGTGTAACCAACGTTGAAAAGCCTTTTACTGTATCTCAGTCCATTGAGAAGTTGCAGCACTTTGAAATCAGTTGTGATGGAAAAAAACAATGCAAAGTGATGTTTGGCAATTTTGAGACATCCCCCCGTTGCCATGGTAACAGGAAATTTAAGATTGAGCATGCTGTTACAAAGGCTATGGTCCAGTCAACATGTGTGCCAAGTTTCATCATTATTGAAGCATTTTTCATAGAACTTTCATAGCAGTTTGAACTTGTAACAAGAGGCTTTTCAATGAAAATGGCCATTTTTCACAATATGCTCATGAAGTAAAGGGTTAAATCTGGGACCAAAATAATTATTTGTTTGTCCCAAATGAAATACACACAGAAACGTGTTCATCTACATGCATTATATACATTTGTATATCTAAATGTTTTGATCTTTTTAGATGTGGGTTTTAAAATATATTTCATATTTTGGTGGAATAAGCTTTATATAATTATATATATAGAACGTATGCATGTATTTTATTTAAACATAAATAATGTTTATTTGAAATAACTGTTCTTATGTACTGGATATCCCAAAAACGTTTTTCTGTTTATAATTCTATATCCGCGCAATGAATGTATATATGAATTAATGCGTTCAATAATTTTACAATGATTTTATTAAAGATTGATTTTTCAAAACTGCTTGAATGGATGGCGATGGTGAGAAATATATAATACATATTCTGATTTCATTTTTTTAAGATACACTATGCTCATCTTTGGGTAAAATGCTTTTTTGCAGAAATTGAAATCTGGTAAATTCTTCCTGAATATATCTAATTTCAGTTTTGGAAGCTGCATTCCCTATTACTTGTCAAATTAATTTGGTCTATTCTTATAATAACTGCCCGTTTTTAATGTCACTATATGCAATCTGTAACAGTAATCATAGTGTGATTACCTGCAGTGTATAGAGTTTCAACATATTTTCTCCGTGTGTGTTCAAAAGATATTTGTTTTTCATTTCAAAAGAGACTGTATACTAGTTATTAGTTATATGGCCGAAGGCAATCTACAATCAGTTTGACTTCCTGTAAATTTTCACGAATGTACTTAATATAAGAAGAATTTTTGTGAGTCGTTTTAAAATTATAAACTGAAATCTGGGGATCTCATAGTCTATTCTAATATAAAACGTAAAGGATAGTTCTCGTCATTGTTAGGATCAAACTCCTCACAGTGATTACCTCCCTTGGCAGAATTGTAATCTCTGTACTGATTAAGGGGAGATCACTGTGTAGGATCGAGATTGTGTTAGGATAGTTATAAAAATCTAAGGGATAGTTCTTGCCATTATAAAATAAAATGTAAGGATAAAGTTCTAAATAAATTAAATAAACTTTTGCACAATTAATGTGGTTGATGGATTATAATGTTTATATGCAAGTTAATCAGTTTTACTTTGACCGAGTGTCCTTTTTAAAAAAAATACTTGTTGTTTCTAATATCAGATTTGACCATAATATATCTTTAAATAAATATCTTACAGATAAAATTTTATGCTCTGAAAAGGGAACATGCTTTGAATATATATGGCGTTTATGATATCATAACACTCCGCCTACCTAAACTGTTGTGTGTTGAAATTTTCACTTCATGTACAGTATAGTAACATTTTACAAAATCATAAATTTATTCATTCTGCCAGTGACCCTATTAGTGAGTATTAAATCCCACGCAGCACACTTCGTTAGAGTAATTGAATTTGGGAGTGATATAAGTTTATTTATTAAAAATACCTGACAAATATTTTTACTGGATATATTTGAAATTACAAATAAAAAAGAAAATAGTCCTTCCGCGGAATAGGGTCCTTTCCCATTTTATACCTTTGTACCGTACCGTATACCCTATACAGTGTATTAGACAAGTCACTTTCACGAGACGGAGTAGATGCAATATGGCCGAATTTCGAGTAACAACTGGAAGGGACGGGTCTAGGTCGTTTGGTGGTATGTATCTAAGTTTAAAGTAAAGATTTTTTCCGCAACTAATATTATTGACGTTATTTGAATGTCTGCCACGGAAAAGAGTCAACTCGGCCCTATACCAACTCGGCACGGGTCAACTCGGCCCACTTTACAAAAATATATATCAAAATTTACTTTCAATCCTGAAATTTCTGAAAACGTGTTTAATAACTTTAAAACAGTATTAAGGGAATTTTCTGATCCATCTAGCAAAAGTGAAGTATCATCAGCAAATTGTGTAATTTTATATTCCTCCCCATCTATATTTATACCTTTAACATCTTTACATTGTCTTATTTTTATTGCTAAAATCTCTGCACATAAAATGAAGATATAAGGTGAAATAGGATCGCCTTGTCTACAACCTCGTTTAACTTTGAAAAACTTTGATAAAAATCCATTTAAAATAACACAAGTTTCAGTATTATATAAAAATAAAGATATCCATTTTTTAGCTCAATCCGTGTATTATAAATAATTACAATAAATAGTGATAACACAAACCTAAATATTAAAGGAATAGGAATGGATGGATTGATGTCTGTCTAATATAAATATTCATCATTTAAAAAGAGGAACCATGACAGTTTTCCTATTGACATTAACCCTATAAGAGAGAAATTCGTGTTTTAAGACACTATTTTTTACTTGAGAAATAAGTTCATGGGCGCCGCCACTTTGGCGTTCTGTCATTCTCGCAGGACAGACGAGACCGAGATTGTGACGTGTTACACCCACTTCCGGTATAGGTGTACACACTGGTACAACTGAAATGTATCTTGATGAAGAAATTCTTAATTTTATTGCGTACATTATATATTATTTATGAAAACATCATATGGAACTGAATTGCTTTAATTAATTGAAGACGCCGCGACATTAATTGTTATTTGTGAATGTCCGATATTCAAGCTTGCTGATGATCCCACCACATGATTTAAGCAATGACTGCTTAATTTTCAAAGATAAACCATAAATTTAATTTGGGTACTATGAGAAACTTCTTCAAATTGACGATAAATCCTTTTATTTTGTACTTAATTTTCGCTAGACAAGCTGTCCAAATAGGGTACATCAGGTAAAATATTAACTAAATCCAATATGCAGACGCGATTTTCTGCCATTGACGCTATAAATGAGAATGGCGCAGGAAAATCGGCAGCCAGACTAATATCGTATGAAAACAAAACTGTCCGCTAGGTTATTTAGGCCCCAAGTCAAAACTGGTAGCAACAGGTTGCCCATTCCCCCCCCCCCCCATAATCACGCATATTCTCGGGTTTATCCAGTTCCCTAAAGCTTTTTTCCACGTTATTTACTTACCAAATTCCTTTCCCCGACAGATACGCATTTCTACTACCATAAATTTAATCCAATAAAACAAAAAATCATAAATCTACTTAATATTTAAAATGATTATTGGTAACTGAAAAAAAATGTGTTGCTATTTTATGACGTGCTGTAATTTACAGTATAATTTGACAGGTGTGGAACCTAATTCCCCCTAAGGTCATTCAGTTCACTGATGAAGCGTAAAAAAAATACATGTCTATTTCGTCATTAGAATATTTGACAAGGGTGATTAACCAATCAGGGCAACATTGTGCATGATCAAAAGGTCTTTCGGCACAGAGGCACACAAGGAGCAATAAAAATCGTCAGTACACAGTGTGACAAGAACATTTGGTGCAAATTAGGAACAATTAAAATGGACAATGCGCAGTATTAGACACAAGTAGTAAGAACCAGCTATTGTGTGAATAAATTATGCAAATTAGATTTTTGAGCAGCCAATAAAAATGTTTTGCCTGCAGTTAATATTAGGCTACGATTACGATGCGCAGCATCATATGTTGACAGACATGTTAACAATTTACATTTCAAAAGAGTTGCTTATTTTTTTGAAATGTGTACATCAATTATAACATATGTTCACACCTTTAAATTTGAAAGTCAGAATCGAACTGCAAAAATTTAATGATATGTACTATTAAGAACACGTTTAGTAGGGTTTTTATAATGGAAGTGGCTAGCGTACGGGCCCGTACGGCTAGCCAAAAGTTTTAGCCGTACGTGAGTCACGTACGACTAGCAAGGACACACTGTATTGGCTAGCCGTACGGCATTTTTCAAAATTTTATGGAAGTCGAAAATGCATATGTTATTTTATGACTTTAAGCGAGGATTTTAACCAAGAAACAGCATTAATTGTCTTCGGGTGTAAACTTTTTAGAGATTCATCGCCTTGATCGCTATATATCGATCTTTGTCATCGCAAGATGTCGAGAAAAAAATAGCCTTTGGTTGCATTTACACCAGAGACATAGATAACACTGATTTACACCAATTGAAATAGTTTACAAAATTTTGATCATAATCCTTTTTTGTTTCATTAAGTTTAATTTTCGACACCTTTAATATGAAAAAAACAAACAACAAACACTAAAAATGATTGTTGTTAGGCTCTTGATAATTGCGACAATTACCGACGGTACTGTATAGAAGTTTGTCCATCAAGGAACGTTTGCATGTTCCGTGAAAGGCATTCTAAAATTCTATTGTCAGTCCCTGGATAGGTTTTAATTAAGGCTAATTAATTGATTGACTGTGCTTATATGTTCGATATTTATCTACTGTTTTGAAAATTATATAATTATTTTTGCATTTCACCGGTTTTTAGCTCACCTGTCACAAAGTGACAGGGTGAGCTTTTGTGATTGCTTTTCGTCCGGCGTCCGTCCGTCGTCCGTCCGTCGTCCGTCCGTCCGTCCGTCCGTCCGTCCGTAAACTTTTACTTTAAATGACATCTCCTCATAAACCACTAAGCCAATTTCATCTAAACTTCACAGGAATGTTCCTTTGGTGGTCACCTTTAAAAATTGTTCAAAGAATTTAATTCCATGCAAAACTCTGGTTGCCATGGCAACCGAAAGAAAAAACTTTAAATATCTTCTTTTAAAAAACCATAAGAGCTAGAGCTTAGATATTTGGCATGAAACATCTTCTAGTGAGTGTCTACCAAGTGTGTTCAAATAAAAGCCCTGGGGTCAAAATTGGCCCCGCCCCGGGGGGTCATTGATTTTCCCTATATGCATATAGTAAAAACTTAAAAAATCTTCTTTTAAAGAACCCAAAGAGCTAGAGCTAAGATATTTAGCATGAAACATGTTCTAATGGGTGTCTACCATGTTTGTTCAAATAAAAGCTCTGGGGTGAAAATTGGCCCCGCCCCGGGGGTCATTGATTTTCCCTATATGCATATAGTAAAAACTTAAAAAATCTTCTTTTAAAGAACTCAAAGAGCTAGAGCGTAGATATTTGGCATGAAACATCTTCTAGTGAGTGTCTACCAAGTTTGTTCAAATAAAAGCCCTGGGGTCAAAATTGGCCCCGCCCCGGGGGGGTCATTGATTTTCCCTATATGCATATAGTAAAAACTTAAAAAATCTTCTTTTAAAGAACCCAAAGAGCTAGAGCTAAGATATTTAGCATGAAACATGTTCTAATGGGTGTCTACCAAGTTTGTTCAAATAAAAGCCCTAGGGTGAAAATTGGCCCCGCCCCGGGGGTCATTGATTTTCCCTATATGCATATAGTAAAAACTTAAAAATCTTCTTTTTAAAGAACTCAAAGAGCTAGAGCTTAGATATTTGGCATGAAACATCTTCTAGTGTGTGTCTACCAAGTTTGTTCAAATAAAAGCCCTGGGGTCAAAATTGGCCCCGCCCCGGGGGGTCATTGATTTTCCCTATATGCATATAGTAAAAACTTAAAAAATCTTCTTTTAAAGAACCCAAAGAGCTAGAGCTAAGATATTTAGCATGAAACATCTTCTAATGGGTGTCTACCAAGTTTGTTCAAATAAAAGCCCTGGGGTGAAAATTGGCCCCGCCCCGGGGGGTCATTGATTTTCCCTATATGCATATAGTAAAAACTTAAAAAATCTTCTTTTAAAGAACTCAAAGAGCTATGGCTAAGATATTGAGCATCAAACATGTTCTAATAGGTGCCTACCAAGTTTGTACAAATACAAGCCCAGGGGTCAAAATTGGCCCCACCCCGGGGGTCATTGATTTTCTTTATATGTGTTTAGCAAAAACTTTAAATCTTCTTTGAAAAAACCCAAATAGCTAGAGTTTAGATATTAAGCATGAAACATCTTCTAGTAAGTGTCTACAAAGTTTGTTCAAATAAAAGCCCTGGGGTCAAAACTGGCCCGGCCCCAGGGGTGTCATTGTTTTTAACTATATGTGTATAGTAAAAACTTTAAAAAAATCTTCTTTTAAAAAGCCCAATGAGCTAGAGCTTAAATGTTTAGCATGAAACATCTTCTTATGGGTGTCTACCAAGTTTGTGCAAATAAAAGCCCTTGGGTTAAATTGGCTCTGCAACGTTGGGGGGGGGGGGGTTGGGGGGCCTATATACAGGTGAGCGACCTCAGGGCCATCATGGCCCTCTTGTTTTCAATGTTCTTTTTATTTATTTATTCCACTCCGATAATTTTTTATTTGATCCATTGCTTTAAATTAACACAAATGATTTAATAATTCATCTTTCATACAAATAAAACAACAAATGATAAGCATGAAAATCTACAAGTTTATAAAGTTCGACTTCCATATAATTTTGAAAAGTGCCGTACGGCTAGACAATACAGTGCGTCCTGGCAGTCACGTACGACTAGAACTTTTGGCTAGCCGTACGTTTCTTTATTTTTAGCTCGACTATTCGAAGAATATGAGAGCTATTGTAGTCGCCCCAGCGTCCGCGTCGGCGTCTGCGTTGGTTAAAGTTTTTTGTAAAGTCAAATATCTCAATTATTACTTGAGATATTCAATTGAAACTTACAATACTTATTTATAGTAACAAGTTACATCAGATTGACAAGTTGGATAACTCTGCCTACAATATTGACAGAATTATGCCCCTTTTTATGCCCCCGCCATGTAATGGCCGGGGCATATAGTGTTACCCTGTTCCGTCATTCCGTCCTTCCGTCCTTCCGTCCTTCCGTCCTTCCATCCTTCCGTCCTTCCGTCCTTCCGTCATTCTGTCATTCCGTCATCATCAGTTTCCGTTCATTATCTTAAGAACGGTTGCACACATTCAACTCAAACTTGACAATAATATATGAAATTTTCAGTTTCCGTTCATTATCTCCCCAAAGGTACAACACATTCAACTCAAACTTGACATATGGATATGTCATGAGAAAATACAGGTCAAGTTCGAATTTGGTCATGGTTCGATGATTTTTGGCAGAGTTATGCCCCTTTTACTTTGAAAATAATATGAAATTTTCAGTTTCTGTTCATTATCTCCCCAAAGGTACAACACATTCAACTCAAACTTGACATATGGATACGTCAAAGGAATGCGCAGGTTAAGTTCGAATTTAGTCATGGTTCAATGATTTTTGGCAGAGTTATGCCCCTTTCACTTTGAAAATAATATGAAATTTTCAGTTTCCGTTCATTATCTCCCCAATGGTACAACACATTCAACTCAAATTTGACATATGGATATGTTTTTGAATGCCCAGGCCAAGTTTGAGTTTGGTCATGGTTCAATGGTTTTTGGCAGAGTAATGCCCCTTTCACTTTGAAAATAATATGAAATTTACAGTTTCTGTTCATTACCTACCCAACAGTGTTACATATTCAACTTAAATTTGACATATGGATATGTCAAAGGAATGGGCAGGTCAAGTTGGAATATGGTCATGGTTTGATGATTTTTTGGCAGAGTTATGTCCCTTTCACTTTGAAAATAATATAGATACATCTTAGGAATAAGCAGTTTAAGTTTGAATTTGGTTGTAGTTCAATGATTTAAGACAAACTTATCTTTCCTGAATGTTGGAAAAATTTTGAACTTTCAGTTTCAGCACTCTTACTTTTAGCCATTATTTTGGCTACAAATATGCAATATGCTATTTTTAAAAGGTTTAGACTGAATAGTTTCAATGCCTTGAACATTTTATGAAAATGGTTTGTGTTAACATTGAAAAGTTTTAAGGGCTTTAAACTTAAAATGAAAAAAATAATTAATGCACCATCTGAAATTTTGGCTGCATGCGGGGGCATCCGTGGCATGATGACACATTTCTAGTTAACTTAGAAATTTTGGTTAAAGTTTTTTGTAATGTCAAATATCTCAATTATTATGCCCCCATTTCGAAGAAAAGGGGGTATATTGCTTTGCACTTGTCGGTCCGTCGGTCCGTTGGTCCGTCGGTCCGTAGACCAAATGGTTTCCGAGTGATAACTAAAGAACCCTTAGGCCTAGGAACTTCAAACTTGGTATGGTGATTGGTCATGACCAGCAGATGACCCCTATTGATTTTGGGGTTAAGGGGTCAAAGGTCAAGGTCACATTGACCTTGTAGGTAAAAACGATTTCCGATCAATAACGAAAGAACCCTTAGGCCTAGGAACTTCAAACTTGGTATGGTGATTGGTCATGACCAGCAGATGACCCCTATTGATTTTGGGGTTAAGGGGTCAAAGGTCAAGGTCACATTGACTTTGTAGGTAAAAACGGTTTCCGATCAATAACGAAAGAACCCTTAGGCCTAGGGACTTCAAACTTGATACGGTGATTGGTCATGATCAGTAGATGACCCCTAGTGATTTTGGGGTTAAGGGGTCAAAGGTCAAAGTCACATTTACCTCTTAGGTAAAAACTGTTTCCGATCAATAACTAAAGAACCCTTAGGCCTAGGAACTTCAAACTTGGTATGGTGATTGGTCATGACCAGTAGATGACCCCTATTGATGTTGGGGTTAAGGGGTCAAAGGGCAAGGTCACATTGACCTTGTAGGTAAAAATGCTTTCAAATCAATAACTTAAGAACCCTTTGGCCTAGGAACTTCAAACATGGTATGGTGATTGGTCATGACCAGCAGATTGACCTATTGATTTTGGGGTCAAGGGGTCAAAGGTCAAGGTCACATTGACCTTGTATGTTAAAACGGTTTCCGATCAATTAACTAAAAACGCTTAGGCCTAGGAACTTCAAACTTAGTATGATGATTGGTCGTGACCAGCAGATGACCCCTATTGAGTTTTGGGTCAAGGGGTCAAAGGTTAAGGTCATGATCAGTAGATACTTGATAACCCTTATTAATTGTTTGATCACTGGGTCAGAAGTCATGCATAATAACCTTTTCACATGACTAATTGGCTGCTGATAGGGGGCATACATGTTTTACAAACATATCTTGTTACTTGAGATATTCAATTGAAACTTACAATACTTATTAATAGTAACAAGGTACATCAGATTGACAAGTTGGATAACTCTGCCTATAATATTGACAGAATTATGCCCCTTTTTAACTTAGAAATTTTGGTTAAAGTTTTTTGTAAAGTCAAATATCTCAATTATTGCTTGAGATATTCAATTGAAACTTACAATACTTATTTATAGTAACAAGGTACATCAGATTGACAAGTTGGATAACTCTGCCTACAATATTGACAGAATTATGCCCCTTTTTAACTTAGAAATTTTGGTTAAAGTTTTTTGTAAAGTTCAATATCTCAATTTTTGCTTGGGATATTCAATTGAAATTTAAAATACTTATTTATAGTAACAAGGTACATCAGATTGACAAGTTAGATAACTCTGCCTACAATATTTGCAGAATTATTTGCCCCTTTGAAACTTAGAAATTTTGGTTAAAGGTTAAAGGTCTTCAAAGATATTTACTTGAAACTTTACACATGCACTTAGGGTCATAATTGTATGTCACTGACCAAGTTCCATAACTCTATCTTGCATTAAGGCTGATTCATATCCCCTTTTCTGTTAAGTCTCTTGGTTAATGTTTACATGCAAGTTTTACATAACTCAATAACTAATAAAGATATTTATTTAAAACTTCACATATGCATTTAGAGTCATAATTGTAGGACACTGACAAAGATCCATAATTCTATCTTGCATTTAGGCTGACTTTTCTCCCCTTTTTCAACTTAGAAATTCATGGTAAAGTTTTGCTTGTAAGCTGTTATCTCAATAACTACTAAAGGGTTTGTGCCATTTTTGGGACAATTTTATGCATTCATGATAATAAAGCAGTGATTTACTTGATAAAACATCTTAATAACAAGCCTTTGTACCTTTTCTGTCAAATTGTGTATTCATAGGTAATTAGTATTATTATACTCAATAAAACACCCTTGTGACATTACCTTCCGAATTATAAGTAAAGCCAATACTGTATAACTAGACTCTCTCTAAGGCCTATAACATGAATTTATAAAAGAAAATTAGCCCTTTTGTGAACTTAAAAAATTTAACATTATCAAGGCTCTTTTACTATCAAGCACTTAGAATAGTCGAGCGTGCTGTCCTTCCGACAGCTCTTGTTTATTATTATTATTATTTATTTTTTTTTGATATTGTAACGTTTTTTGAACCATAAAAAAATCTCCTCTACACCTCTTGTGAAAATTAAATTGTCTGGTCAACACTTTATTATATTAATATTTCCTTACGATTCAACTAGATTTATCATGAATCTAAAGATGTGGGGAAATGACATCACGCGCACCTGTTTTTATACGGCCAATACACAAACATGGCCGCGCTTACTGATTTATAGAAATCGGTGATTTAGCGATTTAAATTTTGTTATCATTCGTTTAATATTATTATTTGGCGGCAGAAAATTTGCAGATTTATTATTTATAGTATTCTTTTTCTGAAATCAAGTTTTTATCCTAACCTTGTCTTTCCCTTTAATAATTGAATTTTTAAGTGGGCCGAGTTGACCCGTGCCGAGTTGGTATAGGGCCGAGCTGACTCGGGGGCCGAGTACGTTTTAGGGCCGAGCTGACCCGGATTCGTCTGCCACCAATGGATAATTTCATAATATTGAAAGTCAACCTGAATTAATCGGTCATGCCCACTTTCTGTTTCATAAATGAGGAGCTTTATGACGTTGGAACATAAACAGTAGTTCATTCTTTGTTGACTCTAGGCTTTTGAAAAATATTGCTGTAATGATATGATGATAATATTTGTTGATATCAGGTCAACTCGAATGCACAGGCACGAGTATCGGACCTGGGATGAAAAAATAAGACCAGATTGATAATAAAACCTGTGTTCATCTTAAAAGTGTCAAAAACCAAAAAAAAAATGTAAATAATGACCCCCTTTAAAAATATACTATAAGTTAAGAGAAGGCCGGAAACTCCAGATTCGAGCCTACTAGCAAGGGATTCATTTCCCAAGCCGTTGTGAAAACAATTGGCCAGACAATTAAAAAAAACTTTTATCACTATTTCATGTTTGTATTAAGCTTCCAAATGAGACCGACCCCAAGTTTCTAGCCCTTCCCGTTCATGAAATATCTATCAGGAAACAAGCGAATTTGTGCTAAAAATCCTTGGTAGACAGAATTGAGGCACAACGATTCGGTACGTAAACATAAACTAATACATGTTTGTCAGCTGAGTACAGGTCAAAATCACTTGAATTTACTAAATAATATTACTAAATACATTAAGTTGGACCACTCACAACCGTCAGTAGCATCTGATACACATAATATTCGAGTTTCAAACATTTACACGGTCTTTCAATCACTTTCTACGCCATTAAGCATCCTTCTGTGAAACGTTGTGGTTTCTTTGCTATTGGCCAATCAGAAGACTCGTTACAAAATATCGAACAGCTGAGAAAGGAATCTAAAGACCGTGGAAAGGTTTGAAATTCGAATTTTACGTGTATCAATTGCTACTGACGGTTGTGAGTGGTCCAACTTAATATATTTAGTAATATTATTTAGTAAATTCAAGTGATGCAATACAATTGAGCAAGTGTTTGAAGTTAACACATGACATCTTTGGGTGTTGTCAGTTGGGGACTAAACAATGAACAGCAATAAACAGATGTATTAGTGGTGATGCATTAAAATAGGACCAATCATGACATACTAAGCGCATAAATTAGTTGGTATGTCTGTGAACATGTTGACACAATTTTGCTTTACAAAAGTGTGCCGCCAAAAGTGTTGCATGTTTTGATGTTTACAATTGACAAATCATCGGGAATGAAAATATGTAGGTAAATGAGTTTATATAACAATCTTATTAACAGTGATTTTTTCACTGTATTTTACAGTCAAATACAGGCTGTTTCCCCTAGCCAAAAATAGGTATATTTTCCCCTAAAAATATTAATATTTTCCCCTAAAATGCCTCATGCTTTGTATGCTCCCCGAAAATTTTCGGGGGAGCATATAGTCGGCGCCTTGTCCGTCTGTCCGTCCTTCCGTCTGTCCGTCCGTTGTCTTGTCCGGAGCATAACTTGAAAACCCTTGGAGATAATTAGTTGAAACTTCATACAGTGGTAGAGGGCATTGAGGGGGAGTGCAGTGTCAAAGAACCATAACTCTATTTTGCCCGGTTTTTGAATTATCTCCCCTTATAGAAAAATCTTGTCCGGGGCATAACTCTAAAACTATAAGAGATATCAACATGAAACTTTGTAGGTGAATAGATCTCAATGGGTAGATGTGCAGTGCATAAGAACAATAACTCTTTTTGTCCTAATTTTGGAGTTATTGCTCTTTGTTTATTTTAACACTTTGAACTTTGTCCGGACCATAACTCTAAAACTATAAGAGATATCAAGATGAAACATTGTAGGTAGATAGATCTCATTGAGTAGAGGTGCAGTGCACAAGAATCATAACTCTGCCTTGCCTAATTCTGGAGTTATTGCCCTTTGTTTATTTTTACTTTTTGAAATTGTCCGGGACATAACTCGGAAATCATAAGAGATATCATCAAGAAATCAAGAAAACTTGTAGGTTGATAGATCACATTGATTAGAAGTGCAGTGCAAAGAACAGTAACTCTGCCTTGCCTAATTTTGGAATTATTGCACTTTGAACTTTTTCCAGGGACATAACTCTGAAACTACAAGAGGTGTACTTTCTGTGTCCAAAACCTATTCGGGGAGCATCACCCGGCTCAAACCGGGCTCTTGTCTTTACCAGAACCATGACTTAACAGCATCTGACTGATATCAGCTAGAAGACAGAAATCTGTCTCTATAGATAGCCTCTGCTGTGTACCATGCATGTTAAATTGAATTGAAAGTTATTTTGTTCATAAAATGTGGGTAAATTTCATTTTCAGTTGTTTGAATTTGATTTCAGGTTTCCCCTTTTTCTAATTTATTGCGCTATATTTTCCCCTTCAGAAAGCCACAGGTTGTTTTGTAAATTGGGGAAAAAAATCACTGTTATTGGTGCTATATCTGGTGATGGTTCTATAATATAATTTATATTAAAGACAGGGAGGACTGTTAGAGGCAGACAGAGAGGATAGTAGCTTGAAATAAGACAGACTGTGCATCAATATCAAGCACAAATTATTATAAATTATAACAGGATATTTTTTCGTTTGAGTGAAATATGGAATATATTTTCACGAAACATGATAAAATGCCACATATTTTCACGAGCCGGGACGGCGAGTGAAAATGTGTGACATTTTATCATGTTGAGTGAAAATATATACCATATTTCACGAAAAACGAAAAAATAACCTTTTTATTTAATTTCATTATCAAAGAAAACGGTTACGAACCCTATTGCTTGCTACGCAACTGCAATTGTACAGCGAAAAGCAATATATTATTGCGTCTTGCTTTGCACGCGATATTTGGCGCTACATTGTGACGTCACGTAAACAACTGTTTAAACGTCTGTACAGCGTTAATTACTGAATTAAAGATATTGGTGTTCGGATTAATTTTCTTAGTTAGACCATTTTCTATCATTCTAGATAGTTTTCAAAACAAAATTCAAGAAAAATTTGTTTTGTATTTATCAGATTTTTCAAACAAAATGGCGAAAGAAGTCCATTGAAATAAATATGAGTTTTGACTCCGCCCACTTTCATATTTATATCTCATATTTATTTTTAAAAAAATATGAAATATATTTGACTGATATAGCACCATATTTCATGGGTAAAATTAAATAATATGTAATATTCAACATGAAACATTGAACTTCACACCTTTTATTTCAAAAGTTGTGTGTAGATAAATCGGGAATTTCAACATGAAACATTTACTTTCAGAGCATGATGACAGATGGTCTGATGATGGTGGTTCTAGGCGATCGCGTGGTCGTGGTGGTTACAGAGGAAATAGAAGGTCATTTTACAACAAAAGTATGAGTTAACAGTGTTATTATTAAGAAAATTTACTTGATTCTTCATATCATACTAGTACTGGTTAGTTCCAGGAAACAGACTCAAAAATGATTTATATAAGCTGCAAAAACTTGTTTAGCAATGAAGCTTAAGTAGATATGTTTAAACTAACAATTGATAAGTTTTTTGACTTTATAAATATTATTTTTTTAGTTATGTGGAAACTTTACATGATACTCAATTTGTTTTCTACATAATCTATACAAGTAAATGTATAAAATGGTTCAAACTTGATATATTAACTATCTGTTACCAAAGTTATTATGTATACATTGTCTTTAAAAATGGTGCCTTTTGGAATATTATTAAAAACTAGTTTTACATTAAATTTTAAAAACTTCATAGCATATTAAAATATGAATTTAATCTTTTAGGAACACATGGGTTCAACAGTTACAACAGAAGAAATCCTAGTAATTCATTTAGAAGCAGAGGCAGGGGAAGAGGTGGGCCAAACCCTAGAAGTCGTGTAGATGATGAAGGAGATGATTATATGGGTGGTGATACTGCTAATCAGCCAACACAGAGTAGATAGTAAGTTAGCATTTCTGTTTGATGTATTAAAGCAAATTATAATTGAAACTTTAAACTTTTGTTCAAGAATGAGGTTTTATTTAATTATTAAGAAGATGAATTAACTTACAATTTCAGTATCTTTGAATTTCATTTTTTGATTAATTCTGTTTATTCTCATCCAGCAATCCATATAACCGACCAAATAAAGGTGGTTTCCATGGCAAGAATGGAAGATACGACAACAGCTCTAATAATAGAAGTTAGTATCAACTAAACAAAATTATTAGTTTCTTTCTGTTATATTGATAAGTTATTGTTTAACTTTTAAGATAATTTTGTGTGTGATTAGAATGAATAATTTAAACTGAAGACTTTTCATAAAAAAATCATTAAAGGATATAAAGCTATATCTTATGAAATATTTTGATACAATTTATCAACAGTAAAATTATTCCATTTTTATATGGTTGATTCCCAAAAAAGTTTAACATAGAATGTCTCTGTTATTTAATACACATAAAAAAGTACCGGTACATAAACAGAATAAAATGTTCCGGAACAAAATATTAGTTTGCTTTTTTTAGCTCACCAGAACCGAATGTTCAGGGTGTGCTATTAGTATCAAAGGGGGATGCTCTGGCGTTCGGCATCCGTCGTCATGCGTCAACAGTCATCTTCTTCTCTGAAACTGTTGGGCAGATTTACTTCAAATTTGGTCTGTAGCATCCTTGTGACAGTCACACTTGAATTTGCTCATGTCATTTCAATTGGCCCCTTTTAGAGGTCAACAGAGCTAAAAATATAAAAACCTTTAATCATCTTCTACCACAGAACTAATTGATGGATGATCACCAAACTTTGTCTGAAGCATTCTTGGGTAGTCTTTTTATTAAGTTTGCTCATATTAAACTGATTGGCCACTTTTGGGGGTCTCTAGGGCTAAAAATAGAAAAACCTTTAAACATCTTCTACAGAACTAATTGATGGATGATCACCAAACTTTGTCTGTAGCATCCTTGGGTAGCCTTTTATCAAGCTTGCTCATATTAATTCAATTGGCCCCTTTTAGGGGCCGCTAAAGCCAAAAATAGAAATACCTTTAAACATCTATTTCTACAGAACTAATTGATGGATAATCACCAAACTTTGTCTGTAGTATTCTTGGGTAGTCTTTTATCAAGTTTACCTGACAATTGAAAATAAAGACAAACTTTTACACTTACAGAATGAATTGACTGAATTAAGAAATAGAAAAATAAGAGGTGCTATGATAAGGTCAAGGTCACAATGGATTGAATCTGGAGAAAAGCCTACTAGTTATTTTTTAAACTTAGAGAAAACACATTGTACAGATAAAGTTATTCCTTTTCTAGAACTTGATGATGGATCCTTTATATATGATCAGAAAGATATTCTTACAAAGACATGTAGTTATTATGAAAATTTATATAAAAATGTTGATATAACTGAAGAATCTAAAATTGATATGGAATTCGAAAATTGTAATGTTACCAAGTTGTCTCAAAATGAAGCATTGAATTTCGAAGGTCTACTTTCATATGATGAAGTTTCTTTTACATTAAAAAACATGAAAAATGATAAAAGCCCAGGTTGTGACGGATTTACAGCAAATTTTTAAAAAATATTTTGGAATAGAATTGGAAATTTTGTTGTAAAAGCTATAAACTTTGCTTATACTGTTATTTTAAATGGATTTTTATCAAAGTTTTTCAAAGTTAAACGAGGTTATAGACAAGGCGATCCTATTTCACCTTATATCTTCATTTTATGTGCAGAGATTTTAGCAATAAAAATAAGACAATGTAAAGATGTTAAGGGTATAAATATAGATGGGGAGGAATATAAAATTACACAATTTGCTGATGATACTTCACTTTTGCTAGATGGATCAGAAAATTCCCTTAATACTGTTTTAAAGTTATTAAATACGTTTTCAGAAATTTCAGGATTGAAAGTAAATTTTGATAAAACTAAAGTTATTTGGATAGGCTCTCTTAAATACAGTACAAGATCTATTAAGACAAAATGGAAACTGACATGGGGTGATACACAATTTAAATTGTTAGGTTTGATATTTGATGTTGATTTAGAAAAAATGATAGAGTTAAATTTTAATGAAAAACTTCAGAAAGTTAAAAATAGTATAGGATACTGGAAAAAAAGAATGTTAACACCAATAGGAAAAATTACTGTTGTTAAGTCATTACTCCTTCCTTTATTCACTCATTGTTTTACAAGTTTAAAAACACCTAATTCAGCATTTTTGAAAACACTTAATGACTTATTTTATAAATTTATAGGGGAAGGTAAAGCAAAGATAAAGCAATCAGTAGTTATTAAAACATATCAGGAAGGTGGTCTAAATATGATTGATATTGATAGTTATATACATTCTGTAAAGATAAAATGGTTTAAAAGATATGTTAGTAATAGTAACAGTAAATGTTATAAGCTAGTGATGGCTTTATTCAATATTGATAAAGTGTTTAGCACAGGTAAATTGTTTTGTAAATTGACAATTGATAAAATTAAAAATGCTTTTTGGATAGATGTTTAAAAAAAGATGATTTTTATAGATAAACTTAGTATAGACAGTTTAGAACAAGTGTTACAAATGCCATTGTTTTACAATCATAACTTATTAGCAGGAAATAGATACTTTTATATTAAAATTTTTTATGAAAAAGGAATCATATTTGTTAATGATATTATTAATCCCCAAGGCGATTTTGTAGATTTAGCTTACTTAGAGCAGGTGACACGAAAACAAGTAAATTTTTTACAATATCATAGATTGAAAAAAGCAATATTATTATACACGCAAAAGCTTAACATTTCTATTTGTAAAGATTTTATTAATGTTCAATACCCTATTATGAGTTGTTATATTAAACCTATTTTAATTACACAAAATAACAATAAGAAATATGTTTATGTAATTCTAGTTAGAAATCAAGATGTACCAACATGTGAAGAAAAATGGAACTCATTTTTTACAAATTTTGATATAAATTGTAGTTATGTATTTAAATGTACCAAAGATTCCTATATTCAGTGGTTTCAGACAAGAATAATTCATAGAACTTAAGCAACAAATTCACTTTTATTCAAAATGAAAATTGTTAATAGTAAAATGTGTACTTTTTGCAATTGCCAAGAGGAAACTCTGTTGCATTTATTTTGGGAATGTCCAAAAATTCAATTGTTATTTCAATATCTGAAAGACAAGATAGATAATTTTGATGATAATTATGCCCCCATTTCGAAGAAAAGGGGGTATATTGCTTTGCACTTGTCGGTCCGTTGGTCCGTCGGTCCGTAGACCAAATGGTTTCCGAGTGATAACTAAAGAACCCTTAGGCCTAGGAACTTCAAACTTGGTATGGTGATTGGTCATGACCAGTAGATGACCCCTATTGATTTTGGGGTCAAGGGGTCAAAGGTCAAGGTCATATTGACCTTGTAAGCAAAAACGGTTTCCGATCAATAACTAAAGAACCTTAAGGCCTAGGAACTTCAAACTTGGTATGGTGATTGGTCATGATCAGTAGATGACCCCTATTGATTTTGGGGTCAAAGGTCAAGGTCACATTGACCTTGTAAGCAAAAACGGTTTCCGATCAATAACGAAAGAACCTTCAGGCCTAGGAACTTCAAACTTGGTATGGTGATTGGTCATGATCAGTAGATGATCCCTATTGATTTTGGGGTCAAGGGGTCAAAGGTCAAGGTCACATTGACCTTGTAAGCAATAACGGTTTCCGATCAATAATAAAAGAACCCTTAGGCCTAGGAACTTCAAACTTGGTATGGTGATTGGTCATGACCAGCAGATGACCCCTATTGATATTGGGGTTAAGGGGTCAAAGGTCAAGGTCACATTGACCTTGTAAGTAAAAACGATTTCCGATCAATAACGAAAGAACCCTTAGGCCTAGGAACTTCAATCTTGGTATGGTGATTGGTCATGACCAGCAGATGACCCCTATTGATTTTGGGGTTAAGGGGTCAAAGGTCAAGGTCACATTGACTTTGTAGGTAAAAACGGTTTCCGATCAATAATGAAAGAACCCTTAGGCCTAAGGACTTCAAACTTTATATGGTGATTGGTCATGATCAGTAGATGACCCCTATTGATTTTGGGGTCAAGGGGTCAAAGGTCAAGGTCACATTGACCTCTTAGGTAAAAACGGTTTCCGATCAATAACAAAAGAACCCTTAGGCCTAGGAACTTCAAACTTGGTATGGTGATTTGTCATGACCAGTAGATGACCCCTATTGATATTGGGGTTAAGGGGTCAAAGGGCAAGGTCACATTGACCTTGTAGGTAAAAATGCTTTCAAATCAATAACTTAAGAACCCTTTGGCCTAGGAACTTCAAACATGGTATGGTGATTGGTCATGACCAGCTGATGACCTATTGATTTTGGGGTCAAGGGGTCAAAGGTCAAGGTCACATTGACCTTGTATGTTAAAACGGTTTCCGATCAATTAACTAAAAACACTTAGGCCTAGGAACTTCAAACTTTGTATGATGATTGGTCGTGACCAGCAGATGACCCCTATTGAGTTTTGGGTCAAGGGGTCAAAGGTTAAGGTCATGACCAGTAGATACTTGATAACCCTTATTAATTGTTTGATCACTGGGTCAGAAGTCATGCATAATAACCTTATCACATGACTAATTGGCTGCTGATAGGGGGCATACATGTTTTACAAACATATCTTGTTTTAATTGTAAATCATTTATTTTAGGTTCTGAAGTTAATGATTTTAAATATGATATTTTGTTTTTAGAATTGAAAAGATATATTTATTTGTCAAAGAGAAAAATCATGTTACCTACAATACCTGGTTTTAGAAATAGTCTTAAATTGGCGAGGAATATTTACAAAAATACAAATTTGACCAAACATGTAAATGAAGGATGGCAAATTGTAAGAACTTTAATAAACTAATGGGCTACTCTAAATTAATTTATTTACCCCAAACCAATATTCTTTGTTTGTTTGAATTTTTTGCATAATACATTATCATACATAATTGTTATACTTATTATATGAAAATTGATTGAATGTTTGAATATAATGTATATTGTAATTATATTATTATAGATGATGATTTAAATATTATGTAGATATCATGTAAGGTATCAGAGGGATGACCCCGACCCTCTCATACCTATTACGGGGTGAATAAACAGGGTTACCCAGTTGAGGCCTCAAAAAAAAAAAAAAAAAAGTTTGCTCATATTAATTTGATTAGCCCCTTTTAAGAGCCACTAAAGTTAAAAATAGAAATACAGTCTAACTTGCCCATGCGACCACGTGTATTAAGCGACTTTTGTCTTAAACGACCACTTCAAATTCCCCCCGATCATTTTCTCTCTATATTTTTAATGTATTAAGCGACTTTTGCTCAACGCGACCAGCGACCGCTAATTAGTCACCTAATTGAGAGCAATCTTTTCATTAAACGACCACTTTTACCTGTCAGGTAATTGTGTTTTTAGAGAACGTCGCATCGTAATTTCACAAGTGTCAACAATCAAAACACAACAAATAAATGTGTGAAAAACTCTATTTCCCAAACCGTTTTAGCGTAAGCAGTATACGCGTGACGTGTATTATCCAATAATATCGATTAAACAATGCTACGCTCCGCCCCTACTGATGTGGTGTATACGCTTCGCTTGTTGACAATGAGACTGCATTGAATTGACCTTGAACTTAATCAGCAATTAAATTAGATGTATTTTGTTTATTTCGAATGAAAAATGCACGACAGAAAAAACATCCTCACTAATAGGGTTTTCGTGATGGAGACAAGGAAAAGCAACGGAGAAGTTAAAAAAATCTGGAAAAAATGTCAAACATGTACGTAATGGATCAAAACTGTTTTGTAAATAAATAACAGAAAGTTAATTTTTACAGATTATCGAGCGTACTAATTATTCAACATTTATATAAAAATGAAGTTGTTAAACATTCCCACCGCATAAGAAAGATGTCATTTGTAAATTTTGACTTTTATGTCATGCTTTGTCTTAAGAGACCGTTTCATTAAGCGACCATTTTGGATGTTTCCCTTGCGCGGTCGCTTAATACAAGTTTGACTGTACCTATAAACGTCTATCTCTGTAGAACTAATTGATGGATGATCACCAAACTTTGTAGCATTCTTAGGTAGTCTTTTATCAAATTTGCTCATATTAATTTGATTGGTCCCTTTTAGGGGTCTCTACAGCTAAAAATAGAAAAACCTTTAGACATCTTCTTCTACAGAACTAATTGATGAATGATTACCTTTGTCTGTAGCATTCTTGGGTAATCTTTTATCAAGTTTGCTCATATTAATTTGATTAGCCCCTTTTACGGGCCGCTAAAGCTAAAAATAGAAATAACTTTAAACGTCTATTTCTACAGAACTAATTGATGGATGATCACCAAATTTTGTTTGTAGCATTCTTAGGTACTCTTTTATCAAATTTGTTCATATTAATTTGATTAGCCCCTTTTAGGGGCCACTAAAGCCAAAAATTGAAAAACCTTTGAACATCATTTCCTACTGAAATAATTGATAGATGATCACCAAAATTTGTAGCATTCTTAGGTAGTCTTTTTAACAAGTTTGCTCATATTAATTTGATTGGCCCTGTTTAAGCTAAAGCTTAAATGCCCCAGGTCATGGCATTTCTTCAAATTATTGTTTAAACATATTCTATGCTCAAATATTAGAAAATATTGACAATGGATAATTTCCAACACTGAAAAGCAGTTGTTTCTGGTGAGCGACTCAGGGCCATGATGGCCCTCATGTAGTAAGGTCTTTTTTCGTTTAGCAATGATTTTGTGCATGCGCCATTGGCTTTTAAGGCAATTAATTACCATATTTATTTCATACAAGCATTTTAGAAGTATTCTTTTTAAAATTCAAACAATAATTTTTGCAACAGATATAAAGCTTTATACACAAAAAAAAGAAGAAGTTTAGACTGCCATGTTTCTGTTAATGTTTACTTATAAAGTATTGTATAAATTGATTTTAGGTGCGAATTCTGATGCATTAAAAAGACTTGGAGTGCCATTGAATGATGGTGAGCCACAATGGTTCAAAGTTTTGGTAAGTTTTTTTGTCCCCATATTCTGTTATGCCATGACTTGTATAGTGAAAATGTCTTTTAAAATCTTATTTTTTGCCTGTAGAATCAATATGTTGTCCTTATCAAACAATATGTAAATCAAGCACCTTGGGTAAAAAATGATGTATCTAGCGAAATGTAATGCTCGCACAGTAATGTGTCAAGATTCTTTGTTACAACTATAATTTAGGAAGTGAATTTTTATTAAAAAAAACAACTGACTTTTAAGAAGTGCATGTAAAATAACTCTCAGAATCTGATAAATGATCTCGGTATTTGGTCAGGGTAAGTTATTTACATATATATTAGGGATGGCAACGAATACCAAAATCAATACTCGAGTACTCGGTCATTTTTCCGATCGAGTACTCGGTTACTCGGATGATTGCCAGTGATCTTCAAAGTTTATCACACAATATCAACACCGTCCGCATGCTACTTTCGTTTTCTATTTAAATTCATAGAATTCTGTAGATAGTAAGTAGGACTGCACGGGAGACAAATTAATTATAATTAAATCAAGAACATAATATTTTACAACGTTTTGATTAAGGCAATATCAAGTTTTAAACATGTATAACAGTTCATATATCTTTTTTCTTTTTGAAATAATATAGACTGATCGGCGGCAACAAAAGTTTAACATGGTCTAAATACAAGTTACCTTTATTCTTACATTCATGATAGCAATCGGCCCTTTGTTGTTTTCAAAACAGTTACTTCGGCTACACAATTAAAGGTAATTAATATCATAAGAGGCTGGATGACATAAGCGACACAGGTGCGCGTGTTAAACTGTTGATCGCCTTGTTAAATTTATGATATCATTTTCGCACCTCTGCAAGGATGTTTTGATTGCATTTAACGGGTATTTATGAAGATACATGCTAATCTCCGAATTTCTGAACTAATTGGATATACCAATCTAAATAAATCGCCAAAAAAAAGAAAATATATATTTTTCCGAGTAATCGAATATTAATTTTGTTAACCATTAGTCGGACGTTCGATCGAGTACTCGGTTAACCGGTTACTCGTTGCCATCCCTAATATATATTAATGTTTTACTTGTACTGCCACATACAGTTAACTTTCATGTCCAAAATTTGAATGCAGATGGACCTAATACATCTTTAAAAAAAGAAGTTTTAGTAATAGATCATTTATTTTCATTTGTAGATACCATGGGGTAAAAGGACAGAGAAAGACATTATTTTAAAGAATATTATTAGTCATGTGGACACGCCGTTTGTGCCAACATATGTAAGTTTTACCATTCTTATTACCAGTATTGTTATATGAAAATTTATATTGGAAAAAAATGATTGAGCAGAGATTATGCTACTTTCATTCTAACTAACTGTACATACATGTACATGTAAATTAAATAATTGTTAACAGTATAGTCTTTGTATATGTATTTTAGTTAATTTCTGTTCAGGCTTGTATCAGTTAATGGTTATCTTGGGTTTCTAGATTATATATCATTTATTTCCTCTAGATTATATATCATTAATTTCCTCTAAAACCAATTGTCTTCCTGATGATATGATTCACTTAAATCAGCTTTAAACTGTTGTCAGTCTAATAACCATTTATAGTTTGTGTCAAGTTAGATTAGAACTGTCAAGTTAGATTAAAAATGTCAAGTTAGATTAGAACTGTCAAGTTAGATTAAAACTGTCAAGTTAGATTAGAACTTTGCCCTTTATTGTGCTATTCTTGTCATTAATTTCAATGAGTAGTCATGTTGCTTGTACTGAATTCACATTACATGTTGCAAGCTGTTAAAATGATAATATTCCTGGTGTGATAATTACAGTTCCATTATGAGGACAACGCTGCAGTGTTTTATGTAAATGAGAGACGAACAGCAGATGCTATACGTGGGATCACTAAAAGAATTACTTTACCGAATGGATATAAGGTATATAAAAGATTTTGATTTTCAGTCTTATCATTTATAGCAGTTTCAGATTTATCACTTCTGAACTAGGAATCAAGAGATTTCTTGTTAGGATTTGATTTTTGAAGGGAGAAATTTTGCAAGAAAATCCAGCCTGCTATAAACATATACATTTGACCAAAAAACTTCTACTTTACTTGTTGTGTAAATCTCTATCTTAACAAATCAAACCTGTTACTCTACTTGTTACTCTACAAGATATCAGTTCACTATGGTGATAGTCGAGTGTGCTAACCTTTAATTCTCGCAGATGTGAGATCAAATCTGCGAGATTTTGAATTGTTTCAGCTAGTTGAATTGTTTCAGTCAGGTGCTTGCCCAAAATGGTCTTTTTCCACAGAACAGCAGGAAAATTTCTATCCTACCTTTGCAGTATCAATGTGACATAAAGCTTTACAATTATTCTTGCTAGTATAATATTAGTCTCCCGAATTAGGCATAAATAATTCAAATCAATTAGAGTAGTAGCATTTAATCATTCTTTTTTCTAGATGACGATAATTGTGAAAGAAAGTTTTCCTCCTAATATTCCCATGGGGAAAGAAGAAGTGGAAAAATTGAAGGTAAACTATTGTAAAATATAGATAGTTTTAGTTAAGAATGATGATAAAGTATGTAGAGCTGTCATTGATTCCATGCAAAGCATATCAATGATATATCGATATCGGATGACAAATATTAACGATACACCAATAGATTGATAATTACCTATAATTACTTGTCTGTCATTCAATTTCATACCTGTTTAAGTCTTGTTTATAAAAGTCCATTGCATGACTTTTCCAGACCTTTCTATTTTTGTCATGATATAGATTGCTATGAAATATTTCCACTATATAATAACAGCATAATGTTTGATATGGACACCTGCTTCTATATATTTTTGGGTGAAATTTTCATAATTTCTAGACCTTTTATTAATTAGTCAAAATTATCGATTTTTTGAAATGTTCATTGATTATTGATCGACAGAAAAATATCAACGATACATCAATGTTGTTTCTATCGATGACAGCTCTAAAATTATGTAGTCTTCTGTTGATTTTATCTGAAAAATTCACTTTTCTTGTACAACTTCAGTCGCTGTTAATTATAAGGGGTGATATTAGAATAGAAGGACTTAAAAAGTTAAGATATTTTGATTTTGCAATGATGAAAGGTTTTGGAATCATTTGAGAAATATGAATATTTTAGTGTTTGTATGTAACTTAATTACTTGAGTAGACATGCATGGATAGCTAGGATGATTGTGTATTTATTCCTTGATTGCCCTTTTCCTCACTTTCTGTTAACTGTAATGTTATTATGTGTACTTTAGTTTATAAGCCATGTTACATCATCTGTTATTTTGGTGCTAAAGTCAATTTACATTTTGTACTACAGGTAGTAATGAGCAACAGATATGATCCGACAACAAAAGCTCTGAATTTGAGTAGTTTGCACACTGATACAGGTACTGTATACTTATTCCTTATCTTCCAAATTCTGCACTGAAGAATAAGGAGAGCTATGCTATAGTCTTTGTCTTCATCAATAGTCTTTGTCTTCATCATACCTTCATTATACCTCAGTAAAAAGGTGTGTTTTTTTTAAGTCATTAATATCTTGTGTCGAAACTTGGAATACTTGTTTATGACTCTCTCTCCTTCACCTGTATATACATCCCTCCCCCTACTATCAGTTTTTACTATAAAAATTAAGATATTACTTTGAAAAATTCAGTATTTCTGACATGGATTTTGACAATATTGTCCTGACTTGGACTGAGAGCCTTCTATTTCTATATGAGACCTTGAGAATTGTTGAACTTATTACCAGATAATCAGCTCTTGCAGTTTTCTAACATATATTTAAAATATTTAAATGTAATGTAGATTTGCAGACTGTTTAAACTGTATTTTCTTTTGGTTGCAGACTTGTGTAAAGATAACTTGTATATGAATCTTGCAAGAGCACAAGTGATGACCAATGTTGTACAGATCATCAAAGAAAATATTCCAGAGGTATATTCTTTAATGCACATGTCAATTACATCCCCAACCCTCAATAACTAAGATAGTGCATGCTATTGTGGGGAATATTGGTTTTACCGTCTGACTATCCCTGCATTGCTGACATTTGCTGGGTACATGTGTTGGTTTGGTTTGGTATCATAACAGCTTGGGATATTCCCAACTGTCAGTATAGGGAGATTTAACTTGGCCTATATCATTGGTTAGCTCAACGGAATGCCTTAGTGCCTAAACACATTAAATTTGAAATCTGTTTAGAATCTTGATTACCTTTGTGAAAGGATAAATGCATTATGATATGTTTTTTTGTTTTTTTTGGAACAATAACATGGTCAGATTTAGTCAATTAAAAAATATTCTTACTTTGCAAGGAGAAATACTAATTCTTTATGATCATATTTATTAAAGTGAATAGGTCTGCAATGAGCACATCAACATAATTATTTATTTATTACAGACCTTCCTTTAGAGACCATTTTCATAAACAGTGTGCATTGAAAATTATTAAATTTAATTATAAGACATTAGTAAATAGAACATGATGAAATCTGCAAAACATAATGTATAAATTAATGTTGTTTCAGTTGTGTTGTTTAGACATGAGTAACAACAAGTTGGTTCACATGGATCATTTGGCAGCGCTGGCACCTTCAACAAGTGATCTTAAAGCACTTAACCTTGGGAAAAATAAGGTGAAAATATATTTTTTAATGGCATGACATGATGAAATCTTCTTAATGTCAAGAGATATAGAGATGAATTTTAATCTTATTTTACTATGTTTATAAATTGCTTCCAAGAAAATCATTTGTAAAAATTATGTATAGATCAAAATTACTTTTGTAATAAAGTTAATTGTTAAATGTGCATGACATTGCAAGTTTTAATTTGCATCATACATATTTTTAACAGATTTTCAAATAATATGGAGGGACTTATACTGGAATCACTTGGTCGGGTTGGTCAGTTTCTCTATAAATCCTATATCCCCTGAAGGCTGAAATGTTCACCTCAACAAGACTATGTTTAGAACCCTTAACCTCAGTTCCAGTGGCTTAAGCTTACACGTGAAGTTCAAATGTCAGACAATTTTGTGTCCATTCCATAAATCCTTTAACCCTGTGAAGGATTTCTCTTCAAACTTTGGTCAAATATTCACCTCAAGAAGGCAATGTTCAGAGCCCATACCTTGTCTGTGCTGGCATAAGGTCAAGGTCACCCTTGAAAGTCAGATGTCAGACCTTTTATGCCCGCTCTGTGAGTTTTATATACAGTGTTATTTCAATAAAGGTAAAATTATAATATATAATCAGTTGGAAAGTATAGTGATATTTTTTTTAGTTTATTGACTGTAGGTTGACATATCTTTACAGTGTACATTCCATATTAAGGAAAATCCAATATCCAGAATCTTTAACCTGGATGGTTTTCTAAGTGCCAATTCAACCATTCTGTATAAAAAGTGAAACATGTCCATAAATCCATCGGAAAGGTTGAAGGGAAAAAGACAATTTGAAAGTTTTGCAGTGAATTGCTTAATTGGAGATAAATGGCTTATTTGACACATGTTAAATAAACATATGACCAACTGGACAGGTGCAACTTAAGAGATAAAAACTGCATGTAAAGTCTTCAGAATTTCAATTTTGAGACAAAAAAAAGAAAGACAGAAAATCATAATTTATTTTCATCTTTTTCGAATATTAGTTTTCATTTTCGATATTTTGACATTTAGTGGTGTTTTGAGTATTCAAATTAAAGTTCTAGCCCTACTTTTAAAATAAATGGACTGACATGGTCATGGAGATGGTGGGGGTATTGTCACTCCTGTGGCAGCTCTAGTTATTACTATATTAAGATTTTATTCTTATTTATAGATAGCTTACATCGATCAAATTGGAAAATTAAAAGCATGGAAGTTAGAATCCCTAACACTAGATGGCAATCCTGTATGTGATAAGTTCAATGATCAGACATCATACATCAGGTAAACTGTAAACATGTTACACACATCATCATGTGTGATGATCTGGACTGCCAAAAGCTTGCAGGTACAAAGTTATCTTGTAACATAGATCAGGTGATTAGAAACTTGATCTGTGTCAGGTAAGAGTATCTAATAGTAAGGGCAGGAATTTTTTAGACAGATTTTGAGCTTGGTAATAAAGTATACAACTAGAGAGATGATAAGATAATTGAATTTCTTTTAATTGATATTATAAATGTGTATGTTTGCATCAAGGGATTAAAGTTTGAGAATTAAAACTTGAATGATTTTTAAAATCTGTAAAGTTATAATTATTTACATGAACCTATATAACACTGGAGTGCATGTTTTTGTCTTAAAATATGAGCAACTGAAATGGGCAATGTTCAGTAGAAATTGAATTGGATGTTATTTGACTAAATTATTGTTGGCTGGTAATTTTGCTTAATCAAATTTGTTCACACATATGTGGAAAATATCTGATAATGGGACAGTTTTCAGAATTATAATTTATCTTGACAGGTACAAACAAAAAGTGCAACATAATTAGGGGAATATGTGTGCATTATTTTTTTTTATAAGATAATGTCAATAATCAAAATAAACTATTCATCTTGCAGACAGAGCTCATTGTCATAATATTTAAGAGGGGTTTTTAAGTTAAAAATGGCAGTGCTGCACTATTAATATGATGCATTTTGTATATTGATTATGATATATCATTGGTGAATACTATTGATAAGTATTCAACTACTTTGGAGAAAAAGGTTATTACTTATACAGAATCAATACTGACAGTTAAATAATCTTTTGAATTATCATTGAAATGTCTGTGAAAGTTGTAATAGAAAAAACAAGTTGTGGGGTACATGCCAGAAGTATTTTGAGGATGTTTCATGGAAGTTTTTATCAGACATTTGCTAGCTTCAGATGATGTTTATCTGTTCAGTTGTCTGAAGGCAGTATCTAAATATGAAGACAAAGTTCATATTACTTTAACTTGTTTGATAAATCACACACTGAACTGACTGAAATGTGTATGTCTATATATGTATAAAAGTGACAGTGCAAATAGCACAGTATCCAAGAGACGCAGGTCTGTTACCAATGACGGGTCATGGCGTGCCAGAAAGGGCGTCGGCTTATACAGGGGCAGCTGGCTCTTGGATGTGTCACATATACAGTGGTGTGTTTGGTAACAACATAAATACATCTGAGCTAAAAATGTCTGTTAAAATATGATCACAAATTCCTCAGTCAAAACTGATATATTATCTACTGGAAAGTTTTACATTCATGAAAATGAGTTGGATATTAAAAAAACTAAATTAATGAAAACTAAGCTAATACAGTAAGGAATAATATATCAAAATAATACAAATCTTCTACCATAGTATGCCAGTGTTCATTGTGACTTCGTGATTATTATAATATTGAGGGTGTGGCGATAAAATAAAATGTAGATAAAAGGGAAAAGTGGGGAGAACTTGATGCTTTCATATACTAAAGAGATTTTGTTCTTATAAAGCTAGCTTACAATATGTTATTTGTTTTTTTCTTTAATATCTTTTTTATTGTAAGAATTCTGTCACTGTAATGAATTTGAATGAGATATTTAAGATGCATGCTTGAACATTTCTTTTCAGTGCAATAAGAAAAGTATTTCCAAAAGTTATAAAGTTGGTAAGATTTTATTGTCATCTTTATTAATTAAAAAACCAGATTATAATTTGAATAATTTCTGTAATAATGTAAGTGCTCAGATTGTTTCATCTACACTTGCCACATCATATACATAGAAATGATTTGAAATAATTTTTATACTTTAGGATGGTAATGATCTTCCACCACCTATAACATTTGATATTGAAGCAAGGACAGATCTTCCCAAATCAAAGGTATGTTTTTTCTTTTGTCGCAACTTATTATGAGAAAAAAGTTAGCTCTAACTTTGATTCTTTTTCTCTTGCTAAGGTATGTCCATACGTTGCTATTTTCTGTTGAAAGTTACGTAGTAGGCATTTCATATGATACAGGAGTTATATCATTGATTTATTATATAAGTAACAGTAAAAACACATCTTGAGGAAAATACTGTGACCCAAGGCATTACCCGAGGGTAACAGTATTCTTAAGAACGATGATAATTTTACTGTTATTCACAAACAAAAAGAAGTGGAGCTATGATTCTCTAGTCTGTATTGGCATCAGCATTGGTTAACCTTTTTGTTAGGTCCATTTTCTCAGAAGCTTTTAAAACTATAACTTCAAACTTGTACATGTGATGCCATATCAAAAGGGCAGATGATCCTAATTATTTTTGCAAAGTTATGAATCTTTTTATACCCCCACTTATTACATGGGGGGGGATAGGGTAGTTGTAGATTTGTGTCCGTTTGTTGACTTACAAAACAGTAGAATGTGGAGGCATATGGAAACATTTCTAGTTTGACTTAGTTTTTTTTTTGGCCTGGTTGATCTTTTTGTTAGGTCCATTTCTCAGAAATTATCACAAGAATGCCTATTCACTTAAAAATTTGGAATGCATTTTAAAATAGTAGAAAGTCCTAAAATTCATTTTTTTATTTTATTATTTTTCCAATTTTCTCAAAAGCTATCACAGATATTCACTACTATATCTTGATCACAATTAAGGGCAGGTAATTCTGTCATGTGCTTTTGGATTCTTTTTGTATCCTTTGCTTAAATCATACTATCCATCACTGAAAAAAGTGGAGTATGCTGTCTTAGGATGTTTGCCTGAATGAATTGTGTTACAGTCTGAAATGTAACACTAACAGAACTGAACTAGTAATTTGGTACACTTGCATAAACAATAAGAATATCTACGATCAATGTACGGACAATTACCATTACATAAAATGTGAAGGGCTATACAGAAATTTTGTACCCTATGTAAATACTGTTAAATCTTGATATTTCTTAACACAATTATATTAAAGCTGCCTGCCTCCAGATGAGCCAAAACATTTCAAGAAAATCAAACTTGAGTAAAATATACTAGAATTTTAAGAAATTGATTCAAGATTCAAGAAGTAAAAATTTACTTATTGTATGCAATTAATGACTGAGTGTGCAGCATCAATCACCTTATTTCGACTGCATGAACTGCATGACTAACGCAGTAAGGGCTATTTTTCCATATTTTGACCTCCCTTTGGTTATATAATTATGTAGATTGTAAATGCTGTTTGCAATGTGTTAATAACTTTCTTTGTTCTATACATAATATTTTACTGTTAAATTTTTTTTTCAAAATTACAAAGGATTTTAAAGAAATATTTTTTGTGTGATTTTTCTTAGATTTAAGTGAAAAGCTTTGCAATGCTTTTCATTTTTTGGTTATTTGCACAATAAAAATGATAATTCTGGAAAAATAGGGAGAGGAAATGATCTGAACATTTGCACAAACATTACTGGTCTAGACATGCATCTAATGGTACACCAATAATGGAAAAATATTTCAAGCCATATCATTTCAAAATACCTCGGTGGAGTCTCTTTTAATAGATGAAATTTGAATCAGGTTTATACATGTCAGTTGATTTTTTAGAGGTTTTGATATGTTATATCAAATTTGCTATGATTGTATTTGTGATTTTCAGCTAAACTACTTTCCAAACACTGAAGTACAGGGACCAATAGTGAAGTTTTTGAAGGATTATTTCACAGTTTATGATTCTGCAGACAGAACAGGTTTATCTGGGGCGTATCATGGAAATGCTATGTTCTCATTGTCTGTGGCTTACAATGGAGCTGTACAGTACAAGTATGTTATATAAATTTTTATGTCACGTTTGAATTTTTTGTTGTTTTTGAAACATTGTGTTTCAGCTCAACTGAGCAAAGTTCTCAGTAATGAGCTTTTGTGATGGCAATATGTCTGGTGTTCATCATCCAGCATTTGTCGTCCTCAATGTCTTTACACAACATTTCTTTAAACAACATTTTCTTAACCACAAGGTGGATTTTGAGCAAACTTCACTGGAGTCAATTTGGTTGTCCTCTACGAAAGTTTATAAATGGTTCAAGTCTAATGTTTAAGTAGACCTGTAGAGCTGAAAGTAGATTTTAAAAATGAAATTTTGGAAATATTTTCTTCAGAAACTACAATGACCAAAGTTTAGTATCATTTATCATTTAGTTTACAGAGAGTTTTTAGTTATCACATGTAAGAAGTATTTTCAGAAACAACAATGCCTAGAGCTCAAGTATTCAGTACAGAGCATCACCTTATGGTCCTATACAAAAACTATATAAATCATGCCAGTGGGGACAAAATTAGGTATATCCTTGAGGTTACTTAATTTCTATAAATGTTTTATGAATACTACTGTAGCAAATCATTATTTTTGACTTCTAATTTTGAAATATCAATGGCTTGTGTGTTAACATTAATAATTGCTCTCTTTCTTTTCAGGCAAAGTTCACTTGGAAGTTATATAGATGGGAGTAGAAACCTAATACGGCAGTTTAAAGATTCATGTAATTATCTCCTACTTAAATTTGATAAATTTCATATTGATATTTGTATGAAAACATTCATTACCCTTATGTGAATAAGAAGAGTAATATATTATGTAAATGAATTATATTTTTGCTGGTGTAATTATGGTGTTTGTGCCTGTACAGAGGGACATCTGAGGTATTCCCCCACCAGTAAAGCGGTTTTCCCCCACTAGTAAAGCGGTATTCCCCCACCAGTAAAGTGGTATTCCCCCACCAGTAAAGCAGATTTCCCCACCAGTAAAGCGGTATTCCCCCACCAGAAAAGCGGTTTTCCCCCACTAGTAAAGTGGTTTTTCCCCACCAGTAAAGCGGTTTTCCCCCACTAGTAAAGCAGTATTCCCCCACCAGTAAAGTGGTATTCCCCCACCAGTAAAGCAGTATTCCCCCACCAGTAAAGCGGTATTCCCCCACTAGTAAAGCGGTATTCCCCCACCAGTAAATTGGTATTCCCCCACCAGTAAAGCGTGTTATCGGGGCTCTGTTATCGAATGTGACGCGATTTCGTCGACAACCCTCTAAAAGTTTATTTATGATAAATTCGTTGGAAATGTCATGGTGACCTATTAATTTGTGAAAATAATTTAAACCGGCTATATATGTCATGATTGATTTTGGCGAAAGTCCCCTTTCAAAACAATAGGTCATATATAAAATCACGTGCTGATTTGGAATAGGCCATTCTTCTGCTATATTGTACATATTTCTAAATTTAGCGAAAGACTTGTACGCAGTGATATAAGCTAAGTTGGTGTTAGCTGCGATCCCATTGCGAAGAAGCTGTCCAGCTCTTGATTGAAGATATTCCAAAGAAAACCCAGGACCGGACATGGGTTTAAATCTGCCTGGGGTGCCAACTCCCGAAACTTGGTTAACTGAAAGCGAGAAAGAGCATCGCAAATTCCATTAAAACGGCCCGGTACATGGTTAGCTTTAATAATAATGTTAAGATTAAGACACCTTAATGCTAGACACCTGACCAGACACATAACTTGCTCTGACTTCGATGATAACTTATTTATTATCTGAACTACTGCCATATTATCGCAGTTAAATCTGATTTTTTTGTTAACTAATTCTGAGCCCCAAATATATAACGCAACCAATATAGGAAATAATTCTAAAACTGTTATATCTCAAAATCTGATGTAAATCCGCTGGTGTGCCATGACTGAGGCCACTTATCGTGACACCAGTGACCTTTGAAATATAACCCAAAACCCAGGTCTTGCCCCCCTGCACTGTGACATCTTCGTTAGTTATCCAGAATCTGTCATGAAATACAGATATACCATTAAAATTCTTAAGAAAATATAACCACATTTCTAAGTCTAAGCGAATATCTTTGTTTATCCTTATGTGATGATATTTTTTTGTAAGACCGCAAATTGCATTTATTAAACGGCGAATAAATGGCCTACCGACTATTATAGCCCTACAACAAAAATTCAATGAGCCTATAAGTGATTGCATCTTGTTTAAAGTTGTTTTTTTATTAGCTAAAATTTCCTGTATTTTTAATATAACCTCATTAATTTCGGACTTTGGGATACTGACAGTCATTTGATCAGAATTGAGTTCAAGCCCGAGATATACTAAAACTTCCGACGGGCCTTCAGTTTTTTCATGTGCTATGGGAACCCCCAATTCAGCTAGAACTTCTTTAAAATGGCTAAGATTTTGAATGCATAAATCTGACGTTTTATTTCCACCTAAAAAGTCATCTAAATAATGTATTAATTTGCCCAACTTCATTTTTAATTTAACACAGAATTCTAAAAACCTAGCAAATCGTTCGAAAGTAATGCAGCTTATAGATGCACCGAAGGGAAGAGCCTTATCAAAATAATATTTCTTGTTGAATGAAAACCCCAGCAATTCAAAATCGGAAGGCTTCACTGGTATTAATCTATATGCGCTTTTTACGTCAGATTTAAATAGTTTACAGTTAGGCCCCAATTCTTGCACCAACTTGACAGCTTCGTCAAAACTTGTGTATTGAACCGTGCAGAGTGTTGGGTCGATAAAATCATTGATTGATTCACCAGAGGGATATGACAAATGGTGAATCATTCTGTATTCGCCCGGAGTTTTTTTAGGAACGAGACCAATAGGGGAGATAACAAAGTTCGAAAATGGGCATTGCGTAAATGGACCTGCTACCCTGCCTGCATTGACTTCTTTATTTATTTGCGATTGAACTATGTCTGGATTTAATGCTGTCGAGCGTAAATTTTTTGAGTCCCGTGGTACTCTAGGCCCTGAATACTGAATAGAGAACCCGTGCAAAAAAACATTAATTAAAAAGTTAGATTCATTTTCGTCATAAAAAGAACAATAATATTTTAGACGTTCTACATTGACTGGCGATTTCGCTATATTCGAAATATTAAAATGTCCCACAACTTCTGGTACTGGGATTGGCAAATTATTTAAATTGTTGACCCCTTGCACCACCCCTGAAGTATTTACCAGCTGGTTTGGCTCGAAAAACAGGCTGGGGTTTCGACGATTGAGAGTTCGTCAACGGCGAAAAATTGTTGCATTGGATCTCAGGGTGGACCCCATTACATTTAGAACAATGATGAGAAAATCTGCAATTTTGCCATGTGCATGAACCTTTATTATAATCATTGCACGTGTATCTGCGGGCATTAGACATAAGAGTTTGAGCATCCCTCACTTGCATGCAACGCCACCAAAGATCGTTATTAATTTGTGACCAGCTTTGTGGTGATAACACTTGGCGGAGCCGAAATTGTTCATCGTATGTTCGCCAGGCCGCATCGCCTTGCCGTAAAGCACATTCCCGAATATTAAAGAGATAATGAAGCATTTCCTGTACTTTGTGCGGATGATTTTGAAGACAGATTGAGATATAAATGATAAATGCATTAGTCCATTTTTCTATGGACATGATTTTCTCTTTACATTCCTTATTTCCAGTTTCAATTTGCCCGTCAGCATTTAATTTGAGAATACTTCCGTTGCAAAAATCGGAAAGTTCAACGGCGCCTTTTAGCAGCAGAGACAAGTTTATGTATTCGCCTGTACAAATTTGTTGTTTAAGCGATGACGGGACATGAGCGGCTAAATCGTCACTTGCTAAGCGCACCAACTGGGAAGAGCTTGGCGCATTTACATTTTGTATTAATGAATGCATGAAATTTTGGTTCGACTCCGGCGATCGTGAAGACAAGTTACGATCCTTAGAGCAGCCACACCCCAATTGAACATTTTCATTAGAAACCGACCGTTTATTTTTATTTGGAGGAATGAAACCCGAATCTAGAATAATTCTTTCAAAATCAATTAAATTTGACCCACCGGCGTTATCCTGCAGGAACCTGCTATCTTCTCCACCAATATCCTCTGACTCTGGCCTCGAGCCATGTGCCACCAAGTGCTCCGTGTCTCCAACACAAGCTTCCTCTGCGCTGCGTTTTCGCCCCCTTACAGTTGGCGGATCATTTCGTTGGCGTTCGTCACTGACTGCTCTACCCTGAGTCGCCATTAGACCTTGTCCCGCACCTCTCCGCATGCCTCTACCTCGTGGCATATTTAATAATTACAAGTTTTAAAGTTTCCACTTTTCAAGCTTGTTGCGTCGTCGACTAAAACTAGCTAACTGAGGGCGTTTGCTGCTTTACTACTTGAGACCGTTTCCTTAACACGCATACGTAAAATGCGATCATTTTAACGGGAACCAAACGTATGAATGAAGCGGAATGTGTATATAAAAAACGGAAAGATCACATGGGTATTTCTCAAGCTAAATAAATGAAATTATTTTTATACAAAAATAATCTATATTAATTTCTTAGAAACCCCGCTGGCAAATAGGTGATCAATAAAACAATAACCCTCTGGCAGCTAAAGGGTTAAAGTATAAGATCGTCATATGGAATGTTTCTTGTAATATTTTTCATTGCTCAGACTATATGATATATGCTTGTACTTTCAGCGAAGAAGCACAAGTTATTAAAGAAGGGGAGTATGATAATTCCACAGCTATGTTTGTTACCAAAGACACTTCATGATCCTAACACATTTAATGTGGACTGTAACTTAAGCTCAGTAAGTGTTGAGAAAATAAAAACATTGTAATTATCACACCATATAATGTTTTGTTTTGTTATGTGGAGAGAATATTCATGGTATGTAGATAAAGTAACGAAGTACATGTGTAAATCATGTACTCAACAAAATTGGATCACATCTTACAAACTGTTGTGCATTTAGTTCTGTTTTATATATTTTTTGGCTATATTAGGATTGTTCATCTTTTTAGATCTAACATTCGTTGAAGAAGTTAGATACTTCTTACGCCTCTGTAAATGCTTAATATCCACCCTGATGGGACATTATTAAATACTGAGTCAGAAAATTTTACTTTTTGCTTTGTTAAACTTCCTTTTCAGGTCTGTTACAATTTCAGAATTTTTTTAAGTCATGCATTCCTTTCCTCATATAGAGACATAATAGTTATTTCTTTCTCAGATTTCTTTTGTAAGTTTTTTTATAGTAACGTAACTGGTCCCTTATTCAAGCTTGTTGCTACTAGCAAGACAATCAGTAAGTCACTGGTTCATGTAGAATGTTTTATTAATGTAGAATGTTTTATTGACAATTTTAATTCATGTTTGTTGTACAGTGGTTTATGTGGCATTGTTTTTCAGTCAACCATGATGAGTTTTACAGTACAAGGCGTGTTCAAGGAGGTGGAGTCCAAGCAGGATAAACAGCCAATCAGAGCTTTCAGTAGAACGTTTGTCACTGTCCCAGGTGGTAGCAGGTAACTCTACCATTTTATTATATTTTATGTGCTCTGATGGTAAAGTTTGGGAATGTCTTGAATAATAATTGTAAAGGAATTTATATATATGAAATATACAATTTGTCATTTGCTTGTTAGTATGGGAACATATCACATTGAATACTCTTATTAAGGTAGTACACCCCTAATGCACTGTCTCCACTTTGAAGAGTATTCAAATAGGCTTAAATCACTGTAAAGTGTATTGAAACTGAGGGGGCGTGGGTTCAAACCCCAGAAGGGGCAATTTTTTTTCTTTCTTTTTTTTCTTTTTAACATTTTTAGCTCGACTTTTCTATGAAAAGGGGAGCTATCCTACTCGCCCCGGCGTCGGCGTCGGCGTTGGCGTCACACCTTGGTTAAGTTTTTCGTACCACCCCACTTTATTTCAGAAGTATTACAAGTATGGCTTTGAAACTTACCATACTTGTTCACCATCATAACCTCCATCTACAGACAAGAGTACATAACTCTGTCAAGGTTTTTGACAGAATTATGGCCCTTTTTTGACTTAGAAAGTGTATTGAGCTTGGTTAAGTTTTTTGTACCACCTCACTTTATTTCAAAACCATTGGAGGTATTGCTTTGAAACTGACCATACTTGTTTACCATCACGACCTTCATCAACAGACAAGAGGACATAACTCTGTCAAGGTTTTTGACAGAATTATGCCCCTTTTTGACTTAGAAAATACATTGAATATGGGTAAAATCCACTTATTGCCTTAACCCTTTGAGATATTGCTTTGAAACTTTTAATGCTATTTCACATCATTACCCCCATCTGTACGCAAGAGAAGGTAACTCTGTCAAGGATTTGTTTTAAAAATTAAGGCCTTTTATCGACTTAGAATCTTGGTTAAGTTTTTAGTACCAGTCCACTTTTTGACTGAACTGTTTGAGATATTAATTTGAAAGTTGGAATACTTGTTTACAATCATGATTCCCAAACATGTCCAGGAGAAGGTAATTCACACAATTCAGTAAAATAATTCTTCACTAAATATCTTAATGCTCATGGCCATTGTTCACTTTAAAAATACAGAGATTCTTGTATTGCCTTTTACTGCAAAAACTTTTTTTATTGGCAAGCAATAAAAAAGTCGAGCGCGCTGTCTTACGGACAGCTCTTGTTTATTAATCTCTCAGACCCCCTATGGAAGAAAAAAGTGTTTTATTTTAATTATATAATTATTGTAGGTATTTATTTACTAAATAATGCCAAATTTAATAGCAAATATGATACCAGATATTTTCAAAGTTCGATAAAATAAAAACTAAACGGTAAAAGTATTTTATATTTTGCAAGACCAACCAATATACATTAAAGAAAATTTAGGCAAACTTTGAAAATAGCCCCTCATTTTGGAAAATTTTAGAGATATTTTAAATAAGGCTTTTTACATAGGGAAATGGTCAAATTAGTGTTAAAAGTGGGTGGGGTAGAGTTACATTTTTATACATATTAAAAACATTTCGTTTAAAAACAATCATTTTGCTTGTTTAATTTGTTACCTAAATGTCATTATTTATTTCTTAACAATGAGCAAAAGGAAAACATTTTTCATAATGATGATATTATAGATTATTTAGAGTTTCCTAATTTCTGAAAAAGTCCCTTCTAATGGCAAAGTTTTAGTTCATAAAAATGTCTATAACTCATAAACCACACGGTAAATTTTGTTTAAATTTTGCATACAGGTGGCATTTAAGGCATATAACTGTCCTATGTTGTCAAATTTACAATTCCTTATAGTGCCCATTAGGGGTGTACTACCTTAATATTTGGTTTGATATCTCCTTCATGAGCTGTAATACTGGAATAAAATGGAAATAAAATTTTATCGAGTGCATATTTTGTAAGTTTTGATGTGTTTAAATCAATGATATGTGTTTTAAATTAATGTTATGACATATTTTTTGTATCAATATATTTTTCCATTTTAGCATGTTGATTGTGAATGATATGTTAACGATAACAAATGCTTCACCAGACCAAATACAGGTAAAAAAATACGTTTTGTTAAATTGATATGATGTGTTTTCTTTATAATAACTGTTATTAAATTAAATTGTATTTAATTTTACTGTTGAATCATGGTGAATAGATTAAAAATAAAGACATTTACTGTTGTTTTGAGTGGTAGATATTTTATAAATGTACCATCAGTCTATATTAAAGGTTTGCATTTTTTGTTGGAACAATGTAAAGACTTAAGGATTTGTACCAAAGTTTTTTTGTTTTCTTTTTTAATTTTTTGAATATAGAAATCATTGTTACAGCATACAGTGAGTGTCAAGCATTTTATTTAACAAGCCTACATGTATATATTAAAAAAGTCAACTGCAAATAAAAAAAACAGACGGTCAAAAAGTCAGATAATTTTATGTTGTTGTTATATAAATCAGGTGAATATAATGGTGGTATTTTGCTACTTATTTTCTGTAATATCATACATGTGAACTCTCCTGCTAAAAGCGGGAGACTTCCACTTTCTGCAGCATTATTTTCAAAGATGTTTCTTAAAAATAAGGGTATTTTCACAAATTAAAGGAATGTCCCTCTTTTTGGTGTCAAAACTTCCTTCTTTGTTTAATGCAAATTCTAAAATCTCCCTCTTTTTGAAGAAAAATCTCCCACTTGATCATCAAAAAAAGTTTACTGTAATACATGTATGTAATATTAGTGGTGAAATTGTTTAATAAATGTTACTGTATGTAATGTTTGATTTTAGTCAGCATTTAAGACGCCAGCACCTACCCCATCATCTAGTCCAGTACCACAAACATCACCAAGTAATCCATTTGAAGGGTTAAATCTTACAGAGGTCCAAAAACAAATGATTGTTAGCTTTATGGGAGATTCTCAGATGAACTCGGAATGGTCAGCTAAGTAAGTACTATACCCTTTATGCTGAAACAAATTTGGTGTCTATCCTTAATGGTGAAACAAATTTGGTGTCTATCCTTTATGCTGAAACAAATTTGGTGTCTATCCTTTATGCTGGAACAAATTTGGTGTCTATCCTTAATGCTGAAACAAATTTGGTGTCTATCCTTTATGCTGAAACAAAATTAGTGTCTAACCTTTATGCTGAAAAAAAAATTAGTGGCTATACTATATCCTTTATGATGAAAGAAATTTGGTGTCTATACTTGATACATTAAAGTTAACTAAGTAGAGGTATAGAAAGCAATTTTGTTGGTTCCAGAACACATTATTAACTAGTTTAGTTAATTGAATTTTTTCATAATATTTCTAATGATTGTGTATTTGTTTTGTAGAGTTAATGATATTCTTTGAAAATTTTACAAATTGAAGAATTGATTAAAGACAATTAAGGTGATCAGAAAGCAATTATGATATAATGTTATTATTTAATATTGTAGATGTTTAGCAGAGAATGGTTGGGATTATGCAAAAGCCGGTCAAAATTTCCTCCAGTTACAAGTAAGAGTTTGAGATATACTTTTTAGCTCACCTGAGCATGCTCAGGGTGAGCTTTTAGGATCGATGATTGTCCGTCGTCCGTCGTCCGTCCGTCCGTCGTCCGTTCACATTTAGTTGTTAACACTCTAGCGGTCACATTTTTGCCTCAATCATCATCAAACTTGGTCAGGATGCTTATCTAGTTGATAGCTCGGATGAGTTCGAACATGGGTCATCTCGGATGAGAAACTAGGTCACAAGAGCTAAAAATAGAAAAACCTTGTTAACACTCTAGAGGTCACATTTTTGCCTCAATCATCATCAAACTTGGTCAGGATGTTTGTCTAGGTGATAGCTCGGATGAGTTCGAACATGGGTCATCTCGGATGAAAAAGTAGGTCACCGGAGCTAAAAATAGAAAAACCTTGTTAACACTCTAGCGGTCACATTTTTGCAACAATCATCATCAAACTTGGTCAAGATGCTTGTCTAGGTGATAGCTCGGATGAGTTCGAACATGGGTCATCTCGGATGAAAAAGTAGGTCACCGGAGCTAAAAATAGAAAAACCTTGTTAACACTCTAGCGGTCACATTTTTGCATCAATCATCATCAAACTTGGTCAGGATGCTTATCTAGTTGATAGCTCGGATGAGTTCGAACATGGGTCATCTCGGATGAAAAAGTAGGTCACCGGAGCTAAAAATAGAAAAACCTTGTTAACACTCTAGCGGTCACATTTTTGCATCAATCATCATCAAACTTGGTCAAGATGCTTGTCTAGGTGATAGCTCGGATGAGTTCGAACATGGGTCATCTCAGATGAAAAAGTAGGTCACCTGAGCTAAAAATAGAAAAACCTTGTTAACACTCTAGCGGTCACATTTTTGCATCAATCATCATCAAACTTGGTCAGGATGCTTATCTAGTTGATAGCTCGGATGAGTGTGAACATTGGTCATCTCGGATGAAAAAGTAGGTCACCGGAGCTAAAAATAGCAAAACCTTGTTAACACTCTAGTGGTCACATTTTTGCATCAATCATCATCAAACTTGATCAAGATGCTTGTCTAGGTGATAGCTCGGATGAGTGTGAACATTGGTCATCTCGGATGAAAAACTAGGTCACAGGAGCTAAAAATAGAAAAACCTTGTTAACACTCTAGCGGTCACAATTTTGACTCAATTGTCATCAAACTTGGTCAGGAAACTTGTCTAGGTCATTGCTGGGAAGAAATTGAACATGGGTCATCTCGGATGAAAAAGTAGGTCACCGGAGCTAAAAATAGAAAAATCTTGTTAACACTCTAGTGGCTACTGTTGTGATCCAAATATTCTGTTAATTGGTCTGAAAGTTTGTTTTGATGATTTCTAAGTCAAGTTCGAACATTGGTCATCTTGGATGAAAAAAAACTAGGTCACACCGCCCAAATATGGAAAAACCTTGTTAACATTCTAGTGGTCACATTTTCGACTCAATTATCATCAAACTTGGTCAGGATGCTTGTATAGGTAATTGCTTGGATGAGTTCGAAATCGCATGTGGAACTAGGTCACCGGAGCTAAAAATAGAAAAATCTTGTTAACACTCTAGTTGCTACTGTTTTGATCCAAGTATCCTTGAAATTAGTCTAAAAGTTTGTTTTGATGATTTCTAGGTCAAGTTTGAATATGTGTCACCTGGGTAAAAAACTAGGTCGCACTGCTCAAATATGGATAATCCTTGTTAACACTGTAGTGGTCACATTTTTGACTCACCTGTCATGAGACTTGGTCAGAATGCTTGTCTAGGTAATTGTTTGGATGAGTTTGATAAATCAGGTGAGCGATCTAGGGCCATCATGGCCCTCTTGTTATGATATTTTAAAATGTCAGAAATTTTATCTTTAAATTTATAAAATCACAATGTCATCATGTCTTTTACATGTAATGAATACCCTGTTGTTGGTTTTTTCTTATTGTTTAATAAAAATAACGAAAATAACTTCAAGAACTATTTTTTAAACATAAATGTTTATTGAGAAAATACTGGCGTTCAATCACAGAAGAACCATCATCTATTTCAGAGTGAAGGAAAGATTCCTGCAGAAGCATTTAAGAAGTGAAAGTGGAAATAATTTGGAAAGTGTGAACTATATGAGAGACACAGTGTTAGACAAACTGTATTGATAATCTATCTTGTAGCAGAAATCAATGGTGATTGAATTGTATCAAAATAACATTTTCATTTTATTATTTTAATCAGTGAGAAAATAGATGCAACTTCATGGTATTTTGCATGTAACATTATGTAAATGTTTTAAATTTTATATTGGGTTTCCTTTTATTTTTTAAAATGGAGTTTAGTTCAAATTTTGAAGCATACATGAAAAATAGTAATGTGCACCAACTTTGTAAATCAGCATGTGTTGAAATTTTAATCATGGACACTCAAATTACAAGGAATCTGAAATGCATTTTATTTTAAACAAATGTTTTATGACCAGGACCATTTTTACAAGTGTTTCAAGCTAATGTAGCTGTAAGCTTTGCCAATAATTATACAATAAATGTTTGATCATGTAAAATATATTGTTCATCTATTGTGGTGCATTATTTGTATTGAGCATACATTGGTATATATAGGTTCAAATGTCATTGTCAGTCATCTTTCTTCAAACTCTTTAAACATTACAAGTTGTAACTATGGACTTTCATATTATACAGCATAGCATGAATGGAGCAGAAAATGCTTGGATTTGTGACTGGAAAACATGGTTTATTGTTTGAAGGTGATATACAAGGGCTGTTTTGGCTTTTATATTGAAGATTTTTGAGGTACATCAATGCCATCTACTATGATACTGAATGATTTATTACTTATGTTATAGATAATACTATTTAGATTAATTCAACATCAAGTAATGTTTTGGTATGAAATGAATAAACTTGTTGATATAAAATAAGTACTAGTTGTATCATGATTGTTAAGTACAGGGATCAGATATTGTAAATAGCTGAATTTAATGTGTTTTGTGCAAAGTCATTGTACATCTCAAAATTCTTTTGTACATAGCATTGTTTTTATATGTTCAGTATTTTGTATATAATTTGTGCTATTAATTGTTTTTGATGACATGTTACCATTATCTTGACTAAAAATTGTCATAAAAGTATTTTAGATATGAACTTTGTCTTCTTTCTTCTTTTAGAAACCTTGTCGGAGCAACTTTTCCATCTTTCCTAAATCTCATACAGCGAAGAGTACTGTTGAAAATGTTGTTCATCAAAAATGATAAATTGTCAAAGAACTTTAAACTTAAACGCTTTAGTATATAATGTTCTTGAAGGGTTTGCTAAAAAATTACATTTAGATATTATAGACACTTGCTAGAGTAAATGAAATCTAGGTACTTTATTGGCTGGAATGATCTAGAAAAGTATGTGACTTATCTTTATAAAACTAATCTAGAAAAAGTATATAGAAAGCTGTCCTACTAGAAAAAGTATAAAGAAAGCTGTCCTACTAGAAAAAGTATAAAAAAACTGTATTACTAGAAAAGTATACGGAAAGCTGTCTTTCAAAAAAAAATATATATAGAAAGCTGTCTTACTAGAAAAAAGTATATTGAAAGCTGTCTTACTAGAAAAAAGTATATGGAAAGCTGTCTTACTAGAAAACAGTATATGGAAAACTGTCTTACTAGAAAAAAGTATATTGAAAGCTGTCTTACTAGAAAAAAGTATATTGAAAGCTGTCTTACTAGAAAAAAGTATATGGAAAGCTGTCTTACTAGAAAACAGTATATGGAAAACTGTCTTACTAGAAAAAGTATATGGAAAGCTGTCTTACTAGAAAAAGTATATGGAAAGCTGTCTTACTAGAAAAAGTATATGGAAAGCTGTCTTACTAGAAAAAGTATATGGAAAGCTGTCTTACTAGAAAAAGTATATGGAAAGCTGTTTACTAGAAAAAGTATATGGAAAGCTGTTTACTAGAAAAAGTATATGGAAAGCTGTTTACTAGAAAAAGTATATGGAAAGCTGTTTACTAGAAAAAGTATAGGAAAAGCTGTTTACTAGAAAAAGTATATGGAAAGCTGTTTACTAGACAAAGTATATGGAAAGCTGTCTTACTAGAAAAAGTATATGGAAAGTTGTTTACTAGACAAAGTATATGGAAAGCTGTTTACTAGAAAAAGTATATGGAAAGCTGTTTACTAGAAAAAGTATATGGAAAGCTGTCTTACTAGAAAAAGTATATGGAAAGCTGTCTTACTAGAAAAAGTATATAGAAAGCTGTCCTACTAGAAAAATATATGGAAAGCTGTCTTACTAGAAAAAGTATATGGAAAGCTGTCTTACTAGAAAAATATATGGAAAGCTGTTTACTAGAAAAAGTATATTGAAAGCTGTCTTACTAGAAAAAAGTATATGGAAAGCTGTCTTACTAGAAAAAGTATATGGAAAGCTGTCTTACTAGAAAAAGTATAGGAAAAGCTGTTTACTAGAAAAAATATAGGAAAAGCTGTCTTACTAGTAAAAGTATAGGAAAAGCTGTTTACTAGAAAAAGCTTAGGAAAAGCTGTCTTACTAGAAAAAGTATAGGAAAAGCTGTTTACTAGAAAAAGTTTAGGAAAAGCTGTCTTACTAGTAAAAGTATAGGAAAAGCTGTTTACTAGAAAAAGTTTAGGAAAAGCTGTCATCAACCCATCCTCATCTAGATTTTGGTTAAAGCTTTTGTGAGTACTAGAACTTCTATATTTTTTAATGGAGAGTAACTTTAAACTTCAAATATATATTCCTTATCACCACCAACATTATATGTGATAATGTTCATAACTCTAGCACCATATAATACCAATTTTTTAAATAACTGGACTGGTAACTACATTGTATGAATTTACTACATGTATGATCCTAATTAACACCCATATCATTACATCATATATGATCGGTTTATAACTTGAGCATGGGATAGGTCTGTACATATCTAGGTATGTCACTTCTTCCTTGTCTGATCAATGAAGTTCTTGAGATGGAATAAGTCACAGTTTATGTACTTTCGTAGTGGCATTGCCCATAGCCAGTAGATAACCCCTATTGATTTTTGAGGTCATAAGGTCAATGTTCACCATGGCCTTGACCACTTAAAGTTTGTCCAACTAATAACAAGAGAACACTGTTCAATGGTCATAAAATTTAGTATGAAGGTTGGTCAATACTTGTAGATGATCCTTATTATCCCCCGCCGAAAAATTTCGGCGGAGGATATAGAAATAGTCTCCGTCCGTCCGACCTTCCGTCCTTCCGTCCGTCCTTCCGTCCGACATTTTTGTCCGGAGCATATCTCTAAAAGTATTTGAGGTATCAACTTGAAACTTCATAGGTGGATAGACCTCATTGAGGAGGAGTGCAGTGCACAAGAATGATAACTCTACCTTGCATGATTTTTGAGTTATTGCCCTTTGTTATTTTTCAAAATTGATTTTTGTCCAGAGCATAACTCCAAAAGCTTATGAGATATTAACATGAAACTTCATAGGTGCATAGATCTCACTCAGGAGGTGTGCAGTGCACAAGAATGATAACTCTACCTTTCATAATTTTTGAGTTATTGCCCTTTGTTATTTTTCATACCTAATTTTTCACCTGAGTGGAGCATAACTCGAAAAGTGTTTGAGATATCAACATGAAATGTCATAGGTGGATAGATCTTATTGAGGAGGAGTGTTGTGTGCAAGAATGATAACTCTTCCCTATACAATTTTTGAGTTGTTGCCCTTTGTTTTTTTTATGTTATTTTGTCCAGAGCTTATCTCAAAAAGTATTTGAGGTATCAACTTGAAACTTCAAAGGTGGATGGATCTCATTGAGGAGGAGTGCAGGGCTTAAGAATGATAACTCTACCCTGCATTATTTTTGAGTTATTGTCCTTTGTTATTTTTCAAAATTAATTTTTGTCCAGAGCATAACTCAAAAAGCCTTTGAGATATCAAAATGAAACTTCATAGGTGCATAGATCTCACTCAGGAGGTGTGCACTGCACAAGAATGATAACTCTACCTTTTATAATTTTTGAGTTATTGCCCTTTGTTCTTTTTCATATTTAATTTTTCAATTCAATTTTTTTTCTCAAAAAGTATTAATTTTGAGGTATCAACTTGAAACTTCATAGGTGGATAGATTTTACTGAGGAGGGATGCAGCACACAAGAATGATAACCTACCCTGCATTATTTTTCAGTAATTGCCTTTGTTATTTTCAGCCATCAGTATTCACATAGGTTTCAAATCTGTAATCATTATAGCCATCAGTTTTCATTACCAAAAGACCTCTTAAAATGGAATTATTCCGCTCTACTACATATACATTCTTCCAATGAGCAAACACATTCGGCGGGGGATGGCCATGTTGACATGGCTCTTGTTGATTTGATGTCAGAAGGTCACTATGGCCTTGACCACATAAACCTTGTCCAACCATTAAGAAGAGAATGATTTGGGCAGCAGTGCTAAATTAAATATGTTGATGACCTCTATTGATTTTGAGGTCAAAGGTCAATTCATTTCGGCCTTGTCCTATGAATGCTTGTTAGTAACTAAGAAATACTTTACTCTGCAGTCCTAGTACAACCCCTATTTGGTTGTTAATGTCTCTGATTTTAAGGCCATAAAGTGAAGGTCACAGTGACACATGAAATAGTTGTCTAATGAAGAGCAAGTTTTCTCAGTCATAAGTTTGAAATTTATTAGTTAAAATAATATAATATATACATATTTGTGTACTATGTATTTATGTAACGTATGGCAAAAGTGCTTTGGTATGTAGGCCTACGTATGCCACTCGTGGCTCATAACTCTGCATCTGTATTTTAAGTTGCCTCTTTAAACTAAGAATTTTGATTTAAAATGTTATCGTCCTTGTTACTTAAGGGGTTTACTTTAGATTCAAGATACATTCGTCTTTTTGATTACAACACAGAAATATGTTGACATTTTTACTCTCATTGATATAAATGTTATCTGGTGCAAAGAAATTTAACATAAGTGGGTTTTTTTCATGGTATTGATAAACAGATGTAAATATTAAAATTGGTATCATTATAAGTTTGTGTAAGTAGAATGGATTAATATGAAAAGTAAAATGCTTGATGTTTGCAAATTTCAATTATTTTGACCATGAATGAAAGGTATCACCACCACAGATTAAGATTTGTAACATTTTTTTCTATGAGCTTTTATAATGGCATGTTGTCAATAATCCATCATGATTCACATTAACACTGAACAAAATCTAACCTAGTTTCTACAAAAATTATGGAAATGGTTTGAGTATGATGATCACTGGAGCTAATATAAATTAAATATCTAACATTTCAAAAACTATAATGCCAAGAGCTAAGGTGTTTTGGCATATAATATCAAGTGTTGTTTTAGAGGTTACTGGTTGGTCCTGTATGAAAGTTACATTAATCATACCAATGTTAGTCCTTACTTTACATAGCTTAATACAGGAAAACAGGTTTAAGCTTTTGGTGTGAAACAAGTGCCAAGAGCTTGGTTATCTAACATGAAGCAATGGACCTCTGAAAAAGGTATATAAATCTACCCCAAGGTCAAAAAATTGATGGGGCCTCTTGGCTTACATAGACATAAAAAATCAACTCCATAGAAACTATAATGCCTTCAACATAAGGTCATGTCGCATCTATTAAATCCCCTTTTGATCCTCATTGAAAGATATTTACAGTCGAAATTTGCCCTGCACTGAAGTAACTTTAGTTATTACATTGATTTGATATTGAATTTAAAATAAACCTATAGTGCTTAGATCCGAGTTATTTGGGTAGTAGCAAATTCATGTTTTAAACAAAGTGAGGTAAATCCTGCCCCAAATTGGCTTCACACCACGGCCCAGTGCCTGTGTAAAATTCATTGCACCATCTTATCATAAAAATGTATGACAAGTGGAACAGTCAATTACATCAAGGGAGAGACAAACAACACAACTATGCATTTCTAAAAATAGTTTATTCCCACAAATGGTAAATGTATCACATGGAATCAATGGATAAGAATTAATATACAATCTTTAAAAACAATATTGTAAACAGAAATATACAGAAAACATTCAAGCCTGGTAAAAGTTACCAAATTAATATCAAATATAATCTATTTTTATACATACACATTAATACGAAATTTAACAATTTAAACATCAATAATTGTTATACTGAAAGGACGAAAAGTTTACAATACTGGAAACAAGAGCATCAAAGTAAAGAAAATTCCAATGCTTTTGTAAGAATTTCTCATAAGTTGGACTTATAAATAATATATTATACATACAATGTAATTCATAAATGGAAAAAAGAACCCACCCTATTATGTTGACATCTTAACTCTTTTACATCCAGTAATGTGATTGTATGATTATAGTGTATTTGCCATTGACCCCAAAGCACTCACCTGAAGACATCCTATTATTTGTGTAAGGGCCAATTGTAACAATAGGGGCAAACTTTGAACAACTATGATAGAGGACCTATAGCTTATATTATGTACCAAATACCTAAAGAACTAAGCCTTGTACCTTCAGACAAGAAGTTATTAATGTTTTGACACTAGGGACAAAATATGAAACAACTTTGATAGAGGACCTAAAGATGATATCATATACCAAATATCATAGCTATGGGCCTTGTACTTTTAAGTTTGCATTTTTAAACTCCTTTTCTGGCCTTGTGACCTACATATGCAATAGACCAGAACCATTTGAACAACTTTGGGAGGGGACCACCTAAGGATCATTCCTGTAAATTTTGATTACTGTGCAGTCATTGGTTTCAGAGAAGATGTTGTTTAAATTGTTGACGACGCACAACAACAGACGGTGCTCACCATGAGCAAGTTGTAAGATGTAAGAGTTGATATAAAGCATAAATTAAGTCTGAAGTAAATCCTTTAAGAAATAAAAAAGTAAGAGTAAAAAATATTTTCTAAAAAATCTAAGTTCAAGGAGACATAATTCTAGTAATAGTCATGCCAGAGTAACAAATCTCCTCACATATGTAAATAACATTATTACATATTGTAAATATTAGTTTACAGACATAACATTGGTTTTTACAACCAGCTGTAAAAGAGAGAGAGAAATGTTGATTTAGAAAAAGTTTACAGTAAACAAGTGGTAATCAGCAAGTGACAACAAATATGTGTGCTTTGCTATAGGCAGCTGAGAAAAACACCAGTAGAAAACAGATTAGTGTTTTCTTTGTCTAAATTATATAAAAAATATGTACTTTAACATTTCTAAAGAATTGTAAACAGATCATCACCTTTTGCAAGTAAAAAAATATATACAAATTTCATCACTATACACAAAATTATCGTGGAAGCATTATCATTTATTTGATGGGATTTGTTTCAACAACTTAATAAACTATTTATAAACACAAAAATACTCTAATAATACAATATTGAATACTTAAAAAAAATACAAGTTTATATAAAGAATAATTATTCTTGAAAACAAGAGCTGTCAGTGGGACAACATGCTTGACTATTCTCAGTGCTTCATTGTAAAACAAGAGCCTGAATAATATATTCTTGCTTATCAGATAGGATCATCTACTGTTTACACCAGCCCTAGAAAAAACTTGTCTTATACCCCCCTGTGTAAGACAAGTCACATGCCTTAAATGATATCTTTCACAAGCGCCTTTTATGAATGAATTGCGTTCTTAGGATGACATCATTTGCCATTATGATGAAGTTGTAAATTCAAACGCTGCTATAAACAATTTAACTAAGGTGTGCCAGCAATCAATATTCCTCAAATAGTCTAGCTAAACAACATAACAACTCGATGTTGTGAACATCATATACAATTTATCGTGTCATCATCATTAACAAGTGAAATATTTTTAATTGATGTTCACAAATAGATTTCCATTGATTTGACCGCCTAACATTTCAATAGCAAAATATATACCTAAGTTTACAAATAGGTGCATCAATCCATAAAGAAACACATTTTTTTCTAAATGCAAGGCATAATAGAAATACAACTCCTTAAAAATTGGATAGCATAAAAATGATGTATTTGTGAACAAAAAGAACACTTTTTCAGAAAAAACAAATATGTACAATAAATGATAACCCTTAAATCCCTTGCAATATTATCATACAAATATACCAAGTTTTACATATGCAGTGTCTATTCTAGGAGGGGGGATGGGGGATTCATCCATATTTTTGAGTATTCCCTCCTACTTTTTTCAGAGGCAGGGGGGAAATTTTACATAGAGAAAGAAGGAAAAAAATCAACAAATGTAATAAATTCTCACTTTTTGACAAAAATCCCCCGTTTTTCAAATCCTAGAATAGACACTGCATATGACACATAACCTACATAAATTAATCAGGCAGTGAAAGAGCTTTGGTCATGATAACTTTAAGGTGTATAATGGATTCAACAAAAATTACATATAAGAACAATACATAGCAGTGCTCAATCTCCAAGTTGATTTGTTGTTCGTCTCTCATACTTTACATTAATGGAATACAAGCTGGTGTGCAAAAAACTGAACACAGACTTGTTCATAAATATTGCCCAAACATGTTGTAAAGAAAGAAAGATAACAACTGTTTGACAAAATGAGTATAAATTTACATTATATCAACAACCAGCTATGAAAAATGTGAAAATAAAATAAAAATATAACAAATTATAAATTGAAAGGCAAAATCTCCTGATGTACTGAAAAGTAAGTTTGATAAAGGGTACATGTAAAAGACAACACAGATACACAGGGGTAACCTTATTTTCTCTGTTATTGTAAATAATAACATTTTAACACAAGTGGAACATCTGTCTCAATCATAAACTTTGTTTGGTTCACTTTCAACATCTGACCACCCAAACCCCTCCCACCACCAAGTGTCTGTGATTGATGAAAAAAGTCAAAACTTAAGTTTTCATGTGATATTACTAAAAAAAAGTCAATACTAGTACTTAAAAATTAATACCATACTTCAGGAACTTTGGAAATGCTATGTAAGTTTAAATTCAAAGTCTTTCTGAATTACAAAAAATAATCATTTTAAATATGTCACAGAGCATATAATAAAACCTTAAATAGATTAATATAATGTCATGATACTTCTAATAATAGAATGGTATGATACCCAGAGATAAAACTAATTTCCCACAGTATTTAACAACATACAAAATAATCAAACAAGAAATACTTCTAGATCTATTAAATATGTTACTCGAGATGGCAGATATATTGACAATCATGTATGTAAAAACTACATTGACTAGCATCACATCATGATTCCTTAAAGGAATATTTGAGCTTATAGTCCAGACCATCTATGTACATCAATACTTCATTTAAAAGCATTCTCAAAAGTAAACAACCTAAAGTATGATAAATATTTAGACTCCAAAGAAAAAAGATTTCTTTTCAAAATCTTGAATCACTTGTAATTGATCAGACAGTTTCTATATTTGAACAGGTGTTATCTAACAAGGCCAACTTGAGCAAGTAATTGGAATGCAGCACCGAGACCCCAGCTAACTTCTACAGCATTGATCTTCTTTTTCAACTGAAATATATCAGAAAATTTAGATGCATATTTTCAACACTTTTATGAGCATAATTTCATGTCTAAGACAATCTCTTTACACAAAATAGAACAACTTAGTTTAGACATTGTAAAACCTTACACAAGAATAGACACATTTCTCTATAATTATTATCCCCTTCTCTTTTTGCAGATATCAATTCCATCAAATAATTTGGAAATAAATTATAATCTGAGCCTGGTTCAATATGTTTTTGTAAAAAATATTCAATTAGTATATATATAAGCTTTAAAACCCTTTTAAAGGCCTTTTTCCCAAAAAGATAATAACTAGTTAAATAAGGTTGTTTCTCTTAAATTTGAAAATTTTCAAACCCAAAGTAAAAAAGGTTTTCTTTTTTTTCTGAACTGGTAAACAGTTTTAAGCTCCTTATATACCAAAACACATATAAAATAGAATATAAAAGATTTACATGTATTTGTGTAGAATCTGATATATTGTAGCCATCATGTAGTAGTGAATAAATATATGTCAGATCTAACGCCTGGAATGGCATCTTCACGTTTGGAGATTTGAATGCTGAAATAATAAGAATATCAAATAAACTTGCCATTACTTATATACACTGGAAGGTGTCTGTACTATATTTGAAGAATTATATTCACACTGTAAAATTAACAGAATCATTCAACAATAGTTGTTTGCAGTGATTTAAATATTTCTATTGTACCGTTATATTTTACAAATTGTAGAATAAATACATAGAAATGTTATTAAACTGCAAATACAAGATATACCTTTAACTGCAGCTTCTTTAAAATTGCCAGTTGATATAACACCTCCTGATTTGTCTAAAATATAAAACATATAAGATAATTGCAAATATCTTGAAATTAGTTTGAAACCATTCAAAATATCAACAATAATTCTTATCTGATATCAATGTTCTAGTAGATTTAGGAACAGATGCCTCACAAAATCCATCATCTAAGCAAAATTAATGGCAAAACCATGATATTTTTTTTTATATATCAAGAAATCATTGTTCTAAGAAACTCATACAATTATCTTCCACTTAATATGTTTTAAACCATTCAAATAATTGAAGATAGGGTTATACCTATGAGATTGGCCTCTACTGCTCTGTCAAAGAAATAAGAGAAGAGGTATAGATCATTTCCAGACAGCTCTGCCACTGGTCTGATCTGATCAACTATTAATTTCTTCATCTCTTTATCACATTCCTCGTATGAAAACTGACTTGATGATGTTCCCCTGTAGTAGAAATGTTTTCTAGATTTGTATACATGTATTATGGTATTTCACTTAGTAGAAATTATTCTTTTTTTTTATGGAGAGGGGGGGGGGGGGGGGTTTACGTCACACCAACACTGTAAAGATCATATTGTGACTTTCAAGCTTTACTGGTGGATAAAGACCTAAAAATTCTCTTCTTGCATTTCAGGCATGAGCCAGAACCTAGCTCCATTACATGAAAAAATTCATAGTCTCTTCCAGGATTCGAAGTCAACAACCTTAACCATGACTGGATATGGGTATAAAAGTAGTCAACTTCATTATTGTAGTTTCACAAATGAGACTTAAATGTACCTTCCTATACAAGTCTATGCAAAAAAAAGAAACCAATAACAGTTTCTATAATGAACTATATGAATTTGCGAGTAAAATGATTTTGCAAAACAATACAAATAACACCCCATCTTACACCAATGAAAAGTTTGTGTTCTTAGCTTCATATCAATATAAACTTCAACATATCTTTTGACATCAAAGGTACTAGCTTACCACATATCAGCAATTTAAGATGGGATTTATAAAGCAAGATATGCAGCCACTTATCTTTACTCAAAATAGTATACAACTGATAAGTATAGCCTGTCGTCTGCTATTTCGGGAACTGTTTATTGGTGTAATTTGTACAGTGTCAGCTAAAGTTCATTGCTGTGAAATTGGGTCAAAACCCACCAAATGATTAAGGAGAAGATATTGTTTAAAAGAAATTGTGGATAACAACTGACGACCAACAATGGATGTAGAACCGATGCCATCACAAAAGCTCAGTTGTAAGCACTTTGTGCTCAGGTGAGCTAAAAAAAGCTCCACTTATAGCTGATACTTATTCATCTTATAACGTAAGCTGTTTGAAGGAAAAAAAAATCATACTACATTGTAGTTCAATTTCTAAAATTGTATTTTCAGACTATCTTAAAATATAGACTGACCTGAGTTGATAAACGTTACCAGAATGTGTATAGTTTCCCATGTACCCTGGAGGTATACAAACACTGGTTAGATAAAAACTACCAGGACTGTCATCTGAAATATATGTATAAACTTATCATACATCTGGTTGTCATTGTGAAATTATTTCTGTCTTAATCTTCGTCCTGAATAAACCATAATTAACATTATTATTGTTAACAATAATTAAACTATTTTGTGAGAACTTCAACACAATATTTATCACATTTTATTTATCTGGTCAATACACACAACAAAACATATGACATTCACTATATCAATACTATTATAATACCACACAATGAGTACAACTCAACTTCAAAATTTATAACTTACACTTGTAAATATTTATCAAAATAGATGTTATCCGGAACTTGGCAAATGTGGTTTTTCCCCAACTAATCCATAGGTACAAACCAACTTTTACCATTATAGCTTCATGGTGCACTACTTGTCACAATAAATAAGTCAACCTGTTTCACTTATTATACCCCCAAAAACAAAGTTTGGGGGGTATATAGGAGTCACCCGGTGGTCGGTCGGTCGGTCCAGACGTCCGTTGCATTTTCCTTGTCCGGAGCATAACTTGAAGACTAATGGTTGGAATTCAATATAACTACATACAATGGTCAAGCACATTGAGAGGAAGTGCAGTGCACAAGAACCATAACTCTATCTTGACTAATTACAGAGTTATTGCCCTTTGTTACTTTTCCTTGTCCGGGGCATAACTTGAAAACTACTGGTTGGAATTCAAAACAACATTTATACAATTGTCAAACACAATAAGGGGAAGTGCAGTGCACAAGAACCATAACTCTATCTAAAGTAATTACAGAGTTATTGCCCTTTGTAACTTTTCCATTGCTTTCTTTTGTCCGGATCATAACTTGAATACTAATGGTTGGAATTCAATATAACTACATACAATGGTCAAGCACATTGAGAGGAAGTGCAGTGCACAAGAACCATAACTCTATCTTGACTAATTACAGAGTTATTGCCATTTGTTCCTTTTCCTTCTCAGGGGCATAACTTGAAAACAACTGGTTGGAATTCAAAAAAAACTTCATACAATTGTCAAACACAATAAGGGGAAGTGCAGTGCACAAGAACCATAACTCTATCTAAAGTAATTACAGAGTTATTGCCCTTTTTTACTTTTCCATTGCTTTCTTTTGTCCGGACTATAACTTTAAGACTAATTGTTGGAATTCATTATAACTTCATACAATGGTCATTGAGAGGAAGGGCAGTGCACAAGAACCATAACTCCATCTTGACTTATTACAGAGTTACTGCCCTTTGTTACTTTTCCTTGTCCAGAGCATGACTTGAAAACTACTAGCAACTTCATACAATGGTCAAGCACAATAAGGGGAAGTGCAGTGCACAAGAACCATAACTCCATCTTGACTAATTACAGAGTTATTGCCCTTTGTTACTTTTCTATTGCTTTTTTTGTCCGGAGCATAACTTGAAGACTAATGATTGGAATTCAATATAACTTCATACAATGGTCAAGCACATCGAGAGGAAGTGCAGTGCACAAGAACCATAACTCCATCTTGACTAATTACAGAGTAATTGCCCTTTGTTACTTTCCCTGTCCAGAGCATAATTTGAAAACTACTGTTTGGAATTCAATACAACTTCATACAGTTGTCAAGGACATTAAAAGGAAGTGCAGTGCACAAGAGCCATAACTCTATTTTGACAAAATACAGAGTTACTGCCCTTTGATACTTTTCCTTGTCCGGACGTACTGGTTGGAATTCAAAACAACTCCATACAATGGTCAAGCACAATAAGAGGAAGTGCAGTGCACAAGAACTATAACTCCATTATCAGTATTTATAGAGTTATTGCCCTTTGTTCCTTTTCTTTGTCTTTCTGGACTTATTACAGAGTAATTCAATAAAACTTCATCAATGGCTAACCACATTGAAAGGAAATGCAACATACAAGAACCACAACTATCTTTAATTGCCCACAACCATAACTCTATATTTCAATTCTTTTACAAGGTATTCTGTTACTAGTAACATCCTCATTTCCGAAGCAGTCTTGTGGGGGTATTAATCACATTTAGTGATAGTTCTAGTTTTCGAAGCTGTAACTGTAAAAGTTTGTTAGTATCTAGGGATTACCTGGGAAAAACCCAAATATTTTTAATTCCAGAGTAAGTCTTTTCAATTCAATGAATCAGAGTACAAAAAGTGGATCAATATGGACCTATACATAAAATCTATGACCTAGCCAACAATGACCAATTGCCTGAACAGAAATGATTAAAATCTACCTTTATGTTTGTCTCCTCCAGTGAGTGTAAATCGAGCGGACATCAACCCAAAGCCAAGGTAGCTGATACAGGAAAAAATAAATACATGATTTTTTTTAAATGAACAGACATTTCTCAGATATAGTAAATGCAATTATTCCAAAGGCTGTTAAGTATGAATACCTACTTTTGTAAGATGTTTTAACAAAAAGTTTCCTAAAAGAACAAGAGCAAAACAATGACCAGAAGTTGTTAAAATTAATAAAAACTGCAGAAGATACTTGTCGACATCTCGAAACGATTGTATCATGATGATCAGTGAATACCTCACATTTTATTTACTAAGTAAATCAATATCTTTGTTAAGGTGGACAAACAAGGAAAATATCATATACATTGTGTATTTAAACTTTTACCTATGTGTATATAACTTGTATTCATGTCGGAACAGGTTTACAGTTTTCATAAATTCACTTGGCAAATTGTTTAATGTCTCCTGAAACAATAAACATGATACATAAACAAATACTAGTACGACTTCCAACTGAAAAATACATCATACAACAATACTACATGTTATCATATAACAACAAATCAAAATCTATACCTTGATTAATTTAAGAATCATTAATTGTTTAAGAATTATTGTAGTTTATTGATGTTTTCTTTATTTCCATGACAATGAATGGTATAATAATTCACTTTGATGTGTACAATAAACTGTTCGTAACAACCAACATTAGTTTTGTTTCCTGTGTATTAACTCTCTGATTAGGACTTGGCTTACAGTCAAGGCAACCCTATTTTCCATTAATATTTCATAATGAAATTTCTTAAAGTAAACTAAAGATGATCAGTATTAAAAAAGCAAGATAAACCCAATATACCTCAAATCTATCAGAGTAATAGTAAACAAATACACCAAATCTTTCACAGTCTCAACACATATCTTTCAGAGTATATGTACAAGTTGACCAAGTACACAAATCTATCGCAGTTTTAGTAAACCTTATACTTAAATCTATCAAGTTCTAGTATTAAACCAAACACACAAATCTAGCAGGGTTCTTGTTAACCCAATACACAAATCTATCCAGGTTCCATCAAGGAAACCCAATACTCAATCTATCAGGGCTCTTGTAAACCAAATACACAAGACGTTCAGGGTCCATGTTAAACCCAATGCACAAATCTAACTGGGTACTAGAAATTCCAATGCAGATCTAGCAGGTTTCAAAAAACATTTATAATTAAATAACTTTTCATAAGCAGAATTAAAACAAATTGGTTTATATTAAAGAAATATTTTTACACACCTGTTTAGTTGGCACAAATGTTATCTGCGTAGATCCACCTCCAAGATCTAGTGCTGGGGCAGGATGTCCACTATCAGATAATAACCCTAAATAATACAGGATTTATAGTATGATTTTCATGTCCTGCACATGACAAAGATTTACTATGAAAGTATATTTGATAAAATTTGTTCAAATCTTGTAATTCTAAAACCTCATTATTGTAGATGGATTATTGTATAAATACAATGTGTTGTGACACATAAGCATTACTTCTCCCAAATTAAAAAACGTCTCCGTATTTCTTCTGAAAGTTTCTTCCAGCTTCTCTTACGGTTTCAAGTCTATGGAAGCTACTAAAGTCACATTATGTAAATAGTTTTTAGATCATTGAATACAAATATGTAATTATTGATGCTGGTAAATGAAAATGTACCATAATTTATGTTAAGATTAAAAATTTTAAACAGCAATTCCGAAATGATCAGTTCTACATATCATTATATCACCTTACATGAACAGGTGAAAATAATAGATTTCATATATATATACACTGTATATACAAAATTTTAATGTAGATATAATATACAAACCTAGCATGAAGTTTACTGTTATCCAACTGAACACACCTTAAAGAGAATATTTATCACTAGTCACTAGTAGTAAGAATGTATTTACAACATAATTATCTAAAATACATATAAGATATAAATGTGTTTTTATGTTTTGTTTTGTTTTAAAAATAAACATTATCAATATATTATCAAAATTGAATGTAGTACTCTTGTTCATTATTTTAATAGATCGACATTTAATATAATTTAATATATTCTAATACCCCATCCATATTACCAACATTTTCTCATCTACCCCATCTATTTTATCAACATACCTTCATCTACCCCATCCATTATACCAATTCCATTGTCTACCAGCCTGAATGGAAATTTCTTCAGATAGGCTGTCACCTGAAATATTTAGATCTAGACAAGTAAAATATTAATATTTAAGTGTGACAAAACCAAAGGATTTACATGCACTATCTGCTAAATCACAAGAATACATACTACATGAGAAGTTATTCTGTTTCAAAGATATTTCCAAGTTTTGAGCTTTATCAACCTCTTAAAAAAGCTAACCAACTTTATTCAAACAAACTTGACATAACTTAGAAGACTATATAAGGATATTACAGATAAAGTTAAGGATATTTTTATCTGGTTCACAAACTTATAAAAAAAGCATGTATTTCTTATTTTAGCTTTATCTTGCCTTAATTGTCTAGTTAAATGTTAGAGGCTTCAAATGCATCTACATGTACTTTACTTTATATCCAGTGAAACAGTTTCAAAATAAGATACATGTAGCTGATTAAAATATCTAAGATTTCTCTTCACTGCACTGTCAGTTTTACAAGTGTTATAATTTATGTATTTGATAGGTCTATGGTCTATGCCACTGTAGTATAAAATTCTTAAAAATTGTTAAATGCTAAAGGGTGGTAAAATATTTTTTGAAGAGTAAATATGTAATTGCGCTGTTTATTTGAGATATATTTTTCTTAATCTGTTAACATCAAAACTTTGGGGGGAAAATACACTTGAGTACCTCATTCAGAATATTGTCTGCCTGACCTTCCTGCAGAAGTCTTAATCCAGCTGTTGCCTTCAGTATAATTGGTGTGCTTGCTTGTAAATCTTTAGGTATTTCTTTTACACAAGTGTTAACCATCCCTTCTAGACTGTAAGCTGCCTGGTTAAAACAACATATTTCAAAATAACAAAAAATTCACTTACATTTATGAATTTTGTATCTCCCCAATATAATTTTAAGTTCAGAATAAGAATAAAACAACAGTTCAGTGTGTTTGAACTTTTTAAGATTGAACTTGAAGTACATGTATGTGCTATTGTAAAATGTACAGTGATACCATGTGATAGGGCTAATTGAAAAATAGAAGAAATCAACTATAACAAGTTAATGATTGGACAATGCTTTTACAAATGTCAATGTGACCTTCTGACACTTTTTACATAATGATCAGAAAATCAATAAGGATCATCAACAGTTCCTATCTAGTTTCTGAAATGTTGCCTTATTCTTTTTCCAGTTATTAATGGAAAAAAGTGACAAAGTGTAACTGTGACTTTAACCTTTGATCTAATGACCACATAATAAATACACTTCATATACTGGCCATGGTCAATGTCCCTAACAAGTTTCACAAACCTAGACTTATTCCTTCTCAAGTTAATTAACAGTGTCAGGATTTTCAATTAATTGCCACTGTTAACCTTGACCTTTGGCTAAAAAAAGAAAATTAGTAGGGGTCACTTGCTGGCCATAGGCAATGTCCCTAAACAAGTTTCACAAACCTTGGCTTATTCCTTCTCAAGTTACTGAGACCATCCACCAAATGATTTTTCTTACTTAATTGGGAATAGGCCTAAGCCTCTTGATTTTGGGAAAAATGATCGCTTAAATTGCTGATTTGGGAAGTAAAAAAGCTGTTTCAAGTTAATATTCCTTTTTTCAGAGTCTTATATAAGTAGAAAAATCACTGCCACCCTACTATATTTAGAGACAGAACCCCTAATAATTATCAAGGTATTATAGAGTGGACCTCAATGTGGCAATCTGATAGGCAGATAAGTGCCATATACATGTACAAATTAACATCAGAAGATTAATAAAAAAGATTAATAAACTGTATATGTATTGTAATGGTGTTTTTTGTAAGGATCATATTTAAGAATGGTACATTCAAAAATAATAATTTAAATTCAAAAAGTCATTAAGGATTACCAATAGTTTATACTGAAATAATGATCTTACAGTGAGAAACATCCTCACGTGTGACAAAAACATACATGTAGTATTAATATGGATTACAAAATCTGTCAAAAGAAGGCAAGAATGGCTCCGAGTTTGTTTCAATACTACCCCAATTGACAATGACAATAGATTTCCCAATTCATTAGGGTTTGCAATCTTTAAATGAAATCATCATTACATGTGCAGTTTATAAAAATACATGTATGAGATAACTTTCATTATGTGTTTGTGATGATTTACACCTTTAAAGCAAATTAACAAAACATTAAGAAAGGTATACTATTTCTTATGTAATAAATCAAATACCATTTTATCTTATGACAGATCAATGGCTGTTTAGTATCTCCAAACTATAATTTAATTATGGTTTCAATAGCACAATTCTTAAATGTTAAAACAGGCTTCAATGATCATGAATTATCAAAATTACACAATACATGTATATAAATGTCAGCATCCATGTCAGAGTAACTTACCTTTAATGGATCTGCAGCATAAGATGAAAGACCTGGTTTAACTTCTTCAAAAGTCTCATGTAAGAGTTCAAGTGGCTTATCTGAATAAGCAATAAATTTTAAGTGTTGTCAAAATAATCCTTATAATATTTCCACATTATTTATGCATATTTCTCATGATTAAGCATTAGTATAATATAATGTGAAAAGTTAATTTATAAATCAGCATTTTTGACTGTGATGATCTGCAGATGTTTTTTTTAATGAAGATACTCATACGTTTAAAGTTAAATATTATAAAAATCATTATCATTTCTTGGATGTTATATCAAAAGATTATAGACAGTTTTTTATTTTGAAATTTCATTTCAATCACTTTTTAAATCTGTAGAAAAGACTGAAAAAATTCTTTATTGTGAATTGTTTTAATTACTGATTGTCATATACAATCATTAAAAAACTTGCATCTAGGTCTTAATCATAACACTAAATTTATAAATTATACCTGTTACCACTGTCTATTTTTTATATTTCTCTGGTCATATCCAAATTGGCAGATTTCTTTTATATAATCAGTTAATCCCATGACCGTAATCATTTAAAAGATTAAAAAATGTAATTAAAGATGCAAGTTAACAAATTCATTATTGTCTTTTTTTATTTTTGAAAAAGAAAAATCTACAGCTAACCCAAACAGTATATAATTGTTGTACAAGGTTGACCTGTGCCAAGTTAATATTCAGCCAAGTTGACCCTCTACCGTTTCAAAATGCTATTAAACTTATTGTACAACTAGCAGTTTGATTATAGTACAATACAAACCAGGGCTAGTTTGAAATTTATAGACATGCACTCTTGAGCCAGTGCTTCCTGCATCAAATACTATTGCATATATGTCTTTCTTCTGTTTATTGCTAACAGTTGGTGCAGCAGTTCCTTCAATGTATAATCCTTTTCCAAGTTCAGAAGCTAATGAAAACTCAATCTTTGGCTGTCTATCTGTGCTGTAAAACTGAGTCATAAACAAGATAAATCCAACAGTTCCAATAACAGTCATTATAGCAAGAAGTCTGCCCTTGAGTTTATAAGCAGTAAATGACTTCTTACTGTTTTGTGTATACATTATATCAGTGTCAATCATTTCTGTATGCAGCTTTCAACATATTACTCGTGCCAAGATATCCGAATCACATTTGTCCGACATCTATTCACTAGTAAACTATCGTAATTTTCAGTGTTTAATAACAATATTTCTTAATCAAAAAGTTGGTTTAACCTGTAAATTTAAAAAAATGTGAGTCTATATAAATACAACTTCATCATAATCTAAAAATTCTACAAAAATCTTAATTTAATAATACAAAATAAGAAAATTGACTCGTGGACTCCAGGCGCTTGCATGATGACGTGTCTTTCGAACCATTCCAATTCGTACCCAGAAAAACTCGCAAACAGACAAGATGAAATATAAATGTATTTCATGAATTTCTGTCAGATCCGAACAGACCAAAAATAGCCAAAACGTCATAAATAAAATCATCTACAAAAAACACGTGTGTACTTGAACTGTTTATCAAACATCTTGGAAATTCTGAATACTTCAATAGTCAGTTTGATCCTCAACCCTTTTGTCATACACAATGCTGTTTTAAAAGTTCAACGGCAGAACAATCATTACTTGTGTAGAGCAGTAGACGATAGATATATTTGTATATCTGTTTCATTCTTTCAATCATCGGTCGAAGTTGCCTTTAGATTGAAATCTTTATTATATATAAATCTATGGATTTGTTATGTACATAATCAGGGCTGGGAATCAAAACTGCGTCGTATCCTACAAAATGTAAACAAACGCCGCCATCTTGGAGCGAAAAATGTATGTTTTTGTTTATAACTCTTTTTGTTGGAAATGACTGAAAACAAGATATATGTATTAACACGCTTCACTATTTTCCGCTTCGTTCGGTATATGTTGCTTGCACAACTATTTTGTAAAACAAAAGTTATAGCGAACTTGCAACTCGAAGCGGGGCAGAATTTTTATGAAAATGTGTGGATACGACGCAGTTCATATTGCTTTATCTATCGTTTTTCCTTCAAATCAATTATATACTCGATTTCAGAGTTCACCATAAACGTCAAAACATAATTTTGCATCATTTACTAAACTTTTATTTAAAAGAGATGTTTATTTTCCAAGAAAATGATGATTTTTACGAAATGATACGACGCAGTTGGAAAAAAAATATGATACGACGCAGTTGTATTTTCATTGCAGGCTGAATATTGGTTAAACTATTTAAATTATGTGCTAGGTATGCCAATAACGTCCTACAACATTTCTTGTTTACAACTTAAGTCAAAAGCAGAGCTAGGTCACTCATTGGTTTCATAAAAATGGAAATGTAATACAATTCTATTAAGGCTGCATTTTTCGGTCGCATTTTAGTACTAATCATAATCATCTACAAATTCCGAAAAGCTGTATCAAATGCAAGATACATTGAAACACGTGATCGCACACCCATATGAAAACGTGTTCTTGCATATCAGACTGGCGTTTCCGTTAGTTTTACCCATGCCGGAAATTTCATCTGGCATGGGGGGTTCCAGATGAGTCGCGTGCTGTACAATGGCACGTACGATAAAGATGACGTCATTTTACCGTTATGAATGATTTTATAATTCATACGCTGTTGAATGAAAGTAGTTACGGTTGAAATGATATAAATTTTCATTGAAAATAAAGATAAAGAATATAAAATATAATGGAATATGGTAGAATATGCAAGAAAAAATATCTGACATATGTTTGCGGTTCGGATCGGAATATCCGTCCCTCGGTCACCCGCCCATGGGCGGTAACTCGGCAAGCCTCGTTACCGCCCAATGGGCGGGTCACCTCGGGACGGATATTCCGATCCGAACCGCAAAATATGACAGATATTATTATTCTACTGTTTCCTTAGCATGCTAATAAACTTGTTCACGTGAGTTCGAAATGGGAGTGATTACTATTTTTGATACAGAAATTCAATATTCCAGTGGACCCTGTAATAATCAGGAATGACTTTTTTCTTAAAAAAGGAGAAAAAAATACAAATTTTGAAAAGGTCTCTCGCTATCGGGAATGCGCAAATTGCATGCCTACCGTTGTTACTTGTAATGGGCAATAACTTCCGTCAATTCCGTTATCACTTTTGTCTTTTACGTGCCAATTTTATTGTATTCACTTTCTTAATAATCGACGAGAACAGATGAGCTTTATTATTTGAAACTGAACATTAAATTTTTAAAATAATATTATAAATGGTTAAGCTACAATATATTTTTGCAAGTAGGTTATGCGTTCCGTTTAGTCATTTTATGTTCAGCGCCGCGGCACTTTACCCCTGCGTTTCTTTATCGCCGATGAGGAAATGTCTACGGAATGTATTTTCTATACTTGCACTTGAGTATCATTCTTCTCCATCAAAAAACTTTTCAAAATCGAGTTTCATATGATACAACTACAAATTATTTTCTAAAAAAGGTGTCCGTTTTGCAAAGGTATTTTACGCTATGCATCGATAAATTTGATACAGATATAGGCAGACATGATCTTTCAACAGTATTGAAGAATTATTAAATTTTCACAATATTGAACAGAAAATGTCAGATTATCGTATCGAATTTTCAACAGACTAGAGACATGATACCTTAACATACCTTCATACTAAAGTGTGATTTTTTTTTGATAATGAATTGTCTGAAAACTGAAACAAAAGTTTTCAGAAAATGACTTCACAGAGGATGACCCCCTGTTTACATTGAAAATTGCTCTGCTATTAATACCTAAATAAGAAATTTAAATTTTATTCTCTTCATAATTATTTCAAATATTTATAATCTTAAAACTTCACGTCAGAAGTTAATAAAAAAGCTGCTTATTTGTACAGCTGACGTTAACAAACTTTGTTGAAAAAAACAAATCAGACAGGTGTGTCCGACCGAGGCCGAGCTGTTTATGTTTACTGAATTCAAATCACTTGAACTGAACTGCTATGAATTCGAAAACCACCAGGGACTTTTTATTCTTTTGTGTGGAAAACCTATCAAGCTAGTTTCAATATGTCGACGGTTCTCTGCAGGTACAACATTTTGCCTAAAATAATGCACAGAGGCGCACCTGAGGTCCTCGCCCATAGTAAAGCTAATGTGTAGAGTGAAAGTTTGAAAATAAACCACAAAAAGCAGTCAATACCCAGAACATGCAGAACCACAGTTAACTTAGAGCGTAGCTAGCCAAAATGAATTTAAGTTAATAGATTTCTACATTTTTTGCGAAAAAAATAGGGATAATATGGAACATACAGGAAAATATAAGAAATTATTTCAGATATTATGATCAATAAGGTAACATGTTCATGTTTAACTGAAAAGTAGCTTCCGCAATGTAAACTTTCAAATTAAATGTTATATTGGATCAGGTACGTATATTAACGTACCTGATTGGATATGAAACATTGTATTCTAAATAATCAACAGAACATCGCTTTACACCGCAAATGATCTGGGATTTTATCTAGCGCAAGTGATTATTCCATAAAATAGAAATATATTGCCAAAATTATCCCTGTTGAAAAGACTGCCAAAAATACAACTGCGTCGTATCATATTTAATTTTCAACTGCGTCGTATCATTTCGTAAAAATCATTATTTTCTTAGAAAATAAACATCTCTTTTTAATAAAATTTTAGTAAATGATGCAAAATTATATTTCGAAGTTTATGGTGAAATCTGAAACAAATATATAATTGATTTAAAGGAAAAAGCGATAGATAAAGCAATATGAACTGCGTCGTATCCACACATTTTCATAAAAATTCTGCCCCGTTTCGAGTTGCAAGTTCGCTATAACTTTTGTTTTACAAAATAGTTGTGCAAGCAACATATACCGAACGAAGCGGAAAATAGTGTAGCTTGTTAATACATATATCTTGTTTTCAGTTATTTCCAACAAAAAGAGTTATAAACAAAAACATACATTTTTCGTTCCAAGATGGCGGCGTTTGTTTACATTTTGTAGGATACGACGCAGTTTTGATTCCCAGCCCTGATAATATCAATGCCAAATTGGCAATAACACCCAGTCCATTTTTTCCACTAAAATATAAATTATATATTCAAAATGAAAATGTTAACGCTTTTTATCTGGGACATAATATGATATCATAGCTTTTTACTAAAGACAAAACTTCCAACTCACTTCTTTAAATATTGATAATATTGGTAAACCACGATTCAATTCAACTAAAATATTCAGAACATGTTACATAGATGACTTTATTATCACTTGTAAATGATGCTATTTTTGTAACAGAACAGAACAGATCATAAATTTTATTGAAGACTTGTACATGGTACATCATCTTACAATTTGTACAATTCAAATATACTATACAATAGTCACATGACATTAAATGTAGATAGAGAATACAACATGAAATACATGTATTCTGCTGGTTTCCTACATAGAGGGTTAACCATTCATTATTACATGTTATAAGACATGGGTGTTCTATTAGCCATAGCATCTCTGATATAGTAAGCCAAGTTACACAATGTTTTTTTATTATTACAATCTAACAATTCAATAAATTTGAACATACTTGGTCTAACATAGTAGTATCTATTAATATTTTTTTTACGAATTTCAAGAAAACAGGTACATACTAATTATAAAATGGTACTCATATCTGTTTTAGAAGAACAGAACAGAACATTTCTTTTAATATTTTTTTTACGAATTTCAAGAAAACAGGTACATACTAATTATAAAATGGTACTCATCTTCGATATCACGAAGGTTACAATACATGTATATACAATATCGTTAATTTCTAGGAATTCTGTTTATACCATAACGTCCGGTTTGTATCAGTAATGTATGTGACGACGTTCTAAGATTTTCTGGTATAAGATCTAAATATTGTTCATATAAATCGATTTAGATAATCAATAACATGTTTCCTAAAAGAACATTGATCAGCTAATTATATCGATCGATTAACTATGTGGGCTCGTTCACGATTTGCACGTGCCATTTTTTTTTACTTGCCATGACATATGTAACATTGGAAACGTATAGGAAAGCGCTCACGGGCAATTGACTGGATTGCAGAAGTTCGATTTCATAACTGTAACGTACCTATCGTAAGACTAAAAGATCAGTTATTTAAAATGGCAGATAATGAATGAATAAGTAATACAGCTTTGTTACTTGGTGAACTTTTTTCACACAGTATCTTGCAAAAGTTACTTTTGCTGTACATAGATACAGTTCGAAGGGAACATATTTCCAATGTAACCTACCCAACGTCTAATAAATCCATTATTGAAACGTTGTCGTGTTTTATTAATGGTCAGAGAAATGAATGAAATTGTAACTTTTAGAATCCCAAGTCATCACCGATAATAATCAAAATACTGAGGGTGATTTAAAACTCTTTATAACGCTAGTCCTTTCACAAACTTGCGAAACGATCAATATTGATGGAGACTGTACATACGGCATAACATGTAAACATCTTGTGACAGGGTCAATCTGGTAATCATAATTATGACATTTGTTTTGGGTAACGTTTAATGGATTTCGCTATTTCATTTTTTTTTTTCGTTGTATCTTAAATTTCAATTAATGAATAAAAAGTTTACATACACCTTGAATAATAAACAAACACCAGTTTTGGCAAATATTTTCCGATTCCAATGGTACACAATTTTAATGAACCTCTTGTACTATTCCTGATATGCTTGAAGAAATTGTGACACATATTTCCATCAAAATAACATAGGTTTGTATTTTCAGTTTTCATTGGTTTGTCGGAGGTGTCTGAGACACACGTACAGCATATGGTGTTTGGGAAGTTTGTATTTCATCAAAATACATGTAAACAAGTAACCCTTATTTGCATGAATTTGATTTCTACAAAAAACGTACGTAATTGTAAAAAAAATAATAAAAAAGAATTTCAATGTATTAAATGTACACCATTCAGATATTATAAGACGCAATTTTCTTAATCAGGTTTACAACTGTAAGCAATTTTAATTAAGTACTTATAATATATATGTATGTTTGTCATTAATTAGCACTCACATATTGTTTTATGCTATCCAATTAAATATTATATATATGGGCTGACGGTCTAACGAAATAAACTTGAAACTTGTGTTTGTTCTCTTGGTTTTGTCTAACTAAATTGCATTGCGTCTTGACTAGAGCTTCGAATCACTTCTGGCATTGATACAACAATTTATGGGCCCTAATAGAATTTTGAGCTAGATTAAATACATTTTGGAATGATAATATGCTTTGGGGCGGTGCAAGAATTAAGTTCTTTAATGTATTGGACTTGCCGTTAAGCTATAATAGGGTCTTTGGACGATCGCGTATCCCGGTCGCTATTTTGGCGCCAAAACAAGACCCCGTACCACAACGACCAGCAGTGCAGGGTCAGATGGGAAGTGCCAACTCGGTTTATATTGATTATAAATTTTCTTCACGATCATGTCTATTTAAAAGAACCTGTACTTGCTGAATATTTGCAACGGTCTTGAACTGACTTCACACTGTCTAGATCTGGATATGGCCATAACCAAACACATACTTATAGCTTTTGTAATTACTCAAAATTCTACCAAAATATATATAATCAAAATAACAAACATTTCGATGAATATTTTTGAATGGTGCAAAAGTGTTCGTTTGAAAAACCAATTTTTCCGATAGGCGCATTAATTTCGTTTTTACTTAGTACAAGAAAATAGTCCGATATTATTTATTTTAAAAAGAACACTTTTTCCAGCATTTAGAATATATTCAGTTCTATAATGATTGAAATAATGTAACAATTTATTCATACTTTTATTTTTTAAGAATACAAGTATGAAATTGATATTAAGTCTATTGTTTGTTTATTTGACAAGTCAGCACGTGGTTAATGACCTCGTGGCGTTGTTTGGTCGCCATTTTTTCTTAGATCAGCAACAACATTAGAATATTTTAGCAAAATGAGCGACGAAGACCGTGATGTTGACATTGAAAGTGATGTGAGTATAAGGATGATATTCCAAATGTTTTCTTTATGTTGGTCAACATATTTGCAGTAGCTCATATTTTGCAATTTTTAAGGATATTGTCATCAGCTGTCCGGAGATTGAGAGAACAACTTGTGATGCTTGAATGATTTTTAAAATAATGATTTCGTTTTCAGGAAGATGATGAAGATGGTTTCAGTAACATGGGAACTCAAAGTACACATTTTATGACTCCGGTAAGGATAGATTTTCGTATATGTGGACATTTACTGTAATTAGTACGGTAAAAAAATACTTTGTGAATATTTTTAGTTGCGCGCATGCGCAAGTAATTTGACAGATAGTAAACAGTAACACGTGATGATGCTTGTTTAATCTTAAACCAAAAAGAATGTTTGAAGTAACACATCCAGGAAGTACTGGTTTTGTAAGATGTAACTCAGGGGTCAAACTGTGAGCCCACCTTAACGAGCCTTTATTTATTCTGGTTAACTTTTTTAAAACCAACATCAATCTGGCTTGATTCAATTTCCATGTCAATTTAGAAAAATAATATTGAAGACCTGGATGGCAAATAAAATTTATTTGGCAAGGAATTGTTATAAGTCAAGTTTTATGTTTAAAATAGATGTTTATTTGTGTTAAATTTTTAAAGCTTTTTATTGACAGACGGTTTACTGCCAGCGGCTATATGAATAATTGATTAATTCCAAAAGTTTTATGATAAAAAAGCACTAGATCAATCTTCAGCACTTTATAATTTAATCTCAATATAAAGATGTTTACAATATATAAATTCATTATATAATGAAAGTAATGTAATAGCATAGATCTGCTTGTAAATTACTAAATATGGAACCAGGGTAGTTAATGTCTACAACTCTACATCCCCACAAGGGGTTCGACATTAATCATTTGAGCCGCATCACGACAAAACCAACATTGTGCGTTTGCGACCAGCATGGATCCAGACCAGCCTGCGCATCTGTGCAGTCTGATCAGGATCCATGCTGTTCGCTATCAGTTTCTCTACTTGTAATAGGGTTGGTAAATTCCACAATCCACACAGGTGTGGTTACTGGTTATAAAACCCAGGAAGCAGTTTTCTGGCATCAATTTAAGTGCATGTCTTGGTCTCAAAGAAGAGACTTGGTATTGAGGGGAAAACAAAAATCCATTGTGACGTGATGATGTGAAGTGTCACATCTATGTAAAATCACCCCAAAATTTAAAGGCCGGAGTTTGAAATGTGTCTTAAGAAAATATTCAGATTCGTCTTGAGTAGCTGTCCATTTTACTGCTTGCCATTCATTTAAAAACAAACATATATATCATATGTGGAAATGACATTATTATAAAAGTTGCAGGTTGGTAATTGTAAAGAAAGACCATTAAATGGTCAGTACATCATGAACTTGCTGGTTCCTTATCAAGCCTTTATTAGTATTACTGCTTCTTTTACAATATTTTAGAGATATTAAGCCATATTTTGTTCTTCATTAACTTTCAAGGCTGAAAGACGAGCGCACCATAATGCATTAGAGAGGAAGAGAAGAGATCATATAAAAGAAAGCTTTACCAGTTTAAGAGATTCTGTGCCACAGTTACAAAGTGAAAAGGTGAAATTCATAAGTTTTGAACTATTTTAAAATGTTGTTTCAAAATATTACTCATTAAGATTGTGTTCCATATGCAATTGTTAATTTGAAATACTATAATCTGTGGAACAAAGTGTAAAAATACAATTCTAATTATTAAATATGTATCATCTTCTAGTTGTAAACAGTTAACTTCAGTATGTGTTTCTCTAGGAATAGTCTAGGAATCAAATTCTTTTTGCTTTGTGTCTTGATTTAAGTTAACATGTTACATGTACCATGGTATGCTAGTTATTTAAATGCACTTATTCTAGTAATAAAGTACATAGTAGAATATAAAACTGTAATTTTACAAAGATCTGTTTAAATTATGATTGTTTGTGAATAAAGATTGTTTATGCTTGTTCATAAACTTTTTTTCATCCTTAGACTGAAAGTGGTAAGAGGACAACATCTCAGACTTCAAAAGTATGTTCACTTAAATGATCAGATGTTGTTTTTCATAGTAAATTTTGTGTGTCAATTTTTAAGTTTTAGATGAAAAGAAAAAAGACAACAAAATCATTTTGCTATAGATGAAACATAAGGAATATTCATTTTTAAAAGTAAATATATTAAATGGAATGAGTGTAATTATGTGTTATGTAAAAGTTACTGTGGTACATATTAACATGTTTTAACATGTAATTAGAAGTGAATCACAAATGCTTTAAAATTGAGGTCATTGTCATATTTGTTTGCTTATGCCCTTGAAAGAGAGATGTAAAAATTGTAACTTAGATTTGTTGGTCTATGTATTCATCATATTACGCTTTGTCTAGGGTATGATTTTGTCATGTATGTTGTGGCAAATCAAGGCCCTATCTCATATTCTGGTCACACATTAAATTTTAAAGGCAATTAAATCCTCATCTGTCTATTGACATATTCATTTTCCTATTCTAACTGTAATTCTTGTATGCATTGAAGAAACTTAGAATAATAATTTGGCACAAATATTCAGCGTCATTATGGTGATGTTTTGTATAAATTTATATAACATCTAGGTCACATCCTAACATGCAAACTATATTTTGTACACTTGTTTAGCATGTGAAGACATACAGTATCACATGCAATGGTCCATTAATTTACACGTACCTACCTACCTATCCTCTTCGCTCCGAGCGGAGCTCAGCATAAGGTCCATTTACAGTACATAAGGGTTACTAAATATATTCAGTATCTTTATAGGCAAAACACTCCTTTGAGGACTAAGCAGTAGGATTATATTAAAGTACCTTGGTATATTGTTAGGTATCTGTCAGTAAAACTTTTTTCTATCTGTAAGGTCAAGGTCACTCTGTATAAATATTAGTTATGGAGTTTTATTGACTGGTCAAAAATAATTGGGATTTGGGAGTAAGCTTATATAACCATGTAGTGCAACCAATGTTATTATATGATCATATAACATGTCAAAAGTGGTTATTACAAATTTATAGTCCTGTAAAAAGTGTTTCCCCAGCGAAAAGAAGATATAACATGTGATTCCTAAAATGGCATCAGTTGTTTATATTTTTGTCAGGATATCCAAATTAAAATCAATAATGCAATATTCTATAATACTAATTTGAGGAATTAATAAGTGCATTCTTCAGACATTAGAAATGTTATATCTTGTATTTTCTTTACACTATCTAAGAGGTCAAGGTTACATTTAAGTAACTTGTAAGTTATATTACATTTAGAGACATGTTACTATTTACTGGCAGCTCTGTTGGAATAATTAAAGATTATTGATTTATTGAAATAGTTTTATTTATACAATTTATTCTTTTCAACAGGTATCAAGGGCACAAATTTTAAAAAAGGCAGCAGATTACATAACATATATGCGACGCAAAAATCATAGTCACCAACAAGATATTGAAGAATTGAAAAGACATAATAATGTTTTAGAACAACAAAGTAAGTAAATATTTTTAAAATTTGATCAGTGTTCCCATTCACATGAAACTGTACAAATGCAAAAAAAAATTATGCTCAATGTATAAAGTCTATTTGTACAGGCTTGCTAAAATTAAATAAATAATCTTGAAAGGTGTGGCACTCTATTTTTTGTCTTTGTAACATTCAATAATGTGTTCTATAAATTTGTAAATGAAAATATTGATGAAAACAAATCATACACCTTGTTTTCTACAAACATAAGCAAAGAAACTTTAATCATTTAATGATGAAATAAAGCTTCTGGTTGTAGGATGCCAAATGTAAACAAACAGAAACTAAATTGTATTTTATGTCCTCGAAATTTTAGTTATTATAATTTTGTATGTTTTATTGTTTATGATTGCTAAAAATATGCTTATTCAGTTTTACATTTTGTATTTCAGTCAAATCTTTAGAAAAAGCAAAAAGTACAGGACAATTTGCTGTAACTGGATCAGTGAATTCTCATGGAGGAACATTATCTTTTGATGTGTCAGGATCTGATTCTGAGGAAAATCATGGACAAATACCTGTAGCAAAAAAAATCAAGCTCTCTGTAGACTGATAGTGATTATAACTGTAGTGACAAGTTAAATACTTTATAATAATGATGCAACCAAAGTTCATACATAATTGGATTAATATTATAGTAATTGAGAATTTCTCGTAAAAGTGTTTATTCCTGGATTATAATGATGCAAATGGCAGGCTCTTTAGATAGTCACACATTATTGAAAGGACATTTCCATTTCTTATGCTATGTTTCAGGTCATTTATGTCACATTTCTTAATTGGAAGCAGTAAAATGTAATTGCATTAAGTGATGTTTTAAATTGTTGATCTACCTGCCATGTTTAAAGTTAAATATATTGAAGTCATCAGATTATGTATCATGTCAATTTGCTACCTCAGCATTATGTTGTTTCATGTGAAACTGTTCTTGGTATGGTTAGTAATTAGGTCTACATGTGATGATAAATAATTAATCTGTAAAATCTTCTCATCTGGAGACAGTTACTGTCTTTTATCCCTAGAATGTGCATATGACTATTTGTAAAGGTATTCAAAACAATGTAGAAATGTGTCCTAAATGACTTGAAACCTTCTGTTTCATTTACTTTGTTAGCTACACAAATTGAAACACAAAGACGCTGAACATTTATATTGGTGCAAGTTATACTCTTCCAATCTGGTATTGGAATACTTTTGTTGTACATATATTAATAAGTTTGAAATAGAAATTAATAATTGTTTATGTAATAAGCAATGATGATCAAAAATTGTGAAAAACTAAATAAGTAGTTTTTATTTAAAGTCCCCAGTAGAACGTGTATATAGTAATTGCTGCTTTGTTAAAATGCTTGGATACAAATCAGAGGACCGACATTTGTTAATGAATAATAGTGAATAAATCATTTGAGCTGCGTCACGACAAAACCAACATAGTGCGTTTGCGACCAGCATGGATCCAGACCTCCGTGCAGTCTGATCAGGATCCATGCTGTTTGCTATCAGCTTCTCTACTTGTAATAGTGTTTGTAAGCGAACAGCATGGATCCTGATCAGACTGTGCGGATGCGCAAGCTGGTCTGGATCCATGCCGGTCGAAAACGCATTACGTTGGTTTTGTCATGATGCGGCTCATTTCATCTAACTAAATGATGCACATGTATTTTTGAATTGCTCAAATTTAGTTCAGACATTTGATATCTTAAATTAAGACCATTTACACTTTATATTAAAGGAGCCAATTAAAGATGTATTTTCTAAATTTGGTGCTTATTTTTTGTCTGCTTTTTTTCTTCCTCATGAATGTGATCAGAAATGCAGAAGTAGTCTTACTTTTGTTCCCTTTCTTTCTGTTTCTTTCATTATTTCTTTTGTTTTCTGTGTTTTGTTTTATCACCAGGGATATAGGGATTTATGAAAAAAAAGTTGAGCAAGAACTACATTCCAGATGTTAGGACTAATCTTGAATTACATAACTATTTTGTTGTTTCCTAGAAATCAATCCTCTCTAGAGCAGTGCTTGTTTATTTCTGTATAATTTATGTACTGAACTTTCCAGACAAGTGATTCTGTTTAGTTTTACATCTTTGATATTTGATGAATTGGAGAGAAATCCATGTGTTTGTTTATGTAGGGAAGTGTATGTATGATTTGATACAGAGAAACAGTAGAATTAATTTTTTTTGTAAAAATAATTTACTTGTACTCGGCTGCCATGATTTTTTGATAAACATTTGTCCTTCTCTTCTAGTTGTTTATGTTATATTGATGTATAGATTTTAATAAATTGTAAAAAATTATATTTAGTTTTGATTTTTATCATTGCATTAATATGTTGATTTTCCATTTGACAGGTAGATTTGAGGGTTTCTTAATTCATAGTCGCTATGTATTTAATTGTCAGCAAAATTCATTTGATTTGACAATTACATGATACGATTTATAAAAGAATAACATATTTTCTCTTTAGAAAACATGATGGCCGCTTTAATACAGTTTGGCATGAGAGTGTTTTCCCAGCCTTGAGTATCTAAACATTCTTAACTGTAACTGAAGGTTTTCTTGTGCGAAAGAACTGTTTACATATAACTTGCTTTCCACACATGTGGGTTCAGTGACCACAAAGACACTATCTAAAACCAGAAATTTGACCCAGTCCTAAGATATTATACTTCAGATATCTGCTTCCTTAACTTGACATTGAGTCATCTTTGTTAAACAAGCAATTATCAAAATATTGCAAGCAATACAAAAAGTCCCCTACTAGCTAGAACCCCACAAGAAGTATGTAAGCAACATTCTGAAGGGTCATGGCCATTAAAGGAAGACATGAAATGATGAATGAACTTGTGAGTTCTTAGTTTGTCTGTATCATACAAGGTGTTCACTAGCCATGAAATCCCGAGGGTTATTTTGACTAAGTTTTACCAACTACAAGGTGAAATCCCCATGATTTTAACAAAATTTGACCCTCCAGTTAAAATCAGGCCTTTTGGAAATTTGAAGGGTCAAAGAGTCATTTCAAGGGTCAAACAGACACCCTGATCATAGCAATGTGTTTAGTTTCCCTAGGCTACATTTTTTTTGTTTGTTTGTTTCATTTTAGGCCTTTTCCCAACAGTATTTCGGTCATATAGGCGGGTAGTTTCCTAACCATCGTTCCTGGAAAGTTACACCAGTACTAGACTACCTTCCTCCGCGCTAAACTACCAAAGCATCTCCCGGGGATCGAACCCACGCCATAGAGGTAACTGGATTAGAAGTCATCGACTCTAACCCCTCGACCATGGAGGCGGTTCCCTAGGCTACCTATTAAGGATATTATGCTACCTAATAAGGATATTATGTTAATGCAAAAGATCAAATTCAGAATGAAAACAATCATGGAAACCCACACGCTAGACTTATAAATCTTATCACATATGATGTAGGTGTTAAAAATGAACATACATGTATATTTGAAATTTGAAGTAAATCCATGAAGAAATAAGAATAGTAACTTTTACGTTATCAAGAATCCAGTTTTAATTTTATATTTGACATATTTTAAATCTATTTGTTGCCATAGCAACCAAAATTTTCAACATAGGGAAAAAAACACATGCATAATCTCCAGACTACCCTTAATTCAAGTTTCATAAAAATATTTGTAGTACTTTTTGCGTTTTCAAGGGAAAACCTAGTCCTCTTGGGTTAAACTGACTTAGACTACTAAAAGCTTTAAAGACGGGCCAAATGTTTGACCTTCATAGTTTGTTTATCTTTTAACCCTTTACCTCATATTTACGCGAAACAACGCACTTTCGACCCCCCCCCCCACTTTTTTTAGGCCTGAAATAGTGAAGTCCTATTTGGGCCCCAAACACGTTTTCGTTTGAGAAATGTTGTTAAAAAAAGTGAGCACTTTTTCGGCGCTGCCCCCATCCAAAAGATACATCAGGGGTTGCCAGAAGGTTTGGGGGGTTTGAAGGGGGGCGGAGTCCCCCTCATCGCCAAGAAAATTTTGGACTTGTGAGAGGCTTAAAATGACCCCAGGTCGTTCATAGGGTAACGTGTAACCAACGCTGAAAAGCCTTTGACTCTATCTCAATCCCTTGAGAAGTTGCAGCACTTCTAATAAATATTGATTGAAAAAATCGAGGCAAAATAGTGATTTTTGGCAATTTTGAGATGTCCCCATGTTGCCATGGTAACAGGAAATTTAAGACTTGAGCATGTCGTTACAAAGGCAATAGTCCAGTCAACATTTGTGCCAAGTTTGATTAGTATTGAAGCATTTTTCATAGTTTCATAGCAGTTTGAACTTGTAAGAGGCTTTTCAGTGAAAATGGCCATTTTTCACAATATGCTCATGGGGGAAAGGGTTAAAGATAAAGGTATAAAGGTCAAACATTTGTCCCTTCTCTATATAACCCATATTACATTGAGTACTTTTTGATAAAAGATACATCTTCATGATAAATAGCAGCAACTGAAAATTTACCAAAAGAATGAGTGTTGTATATGGAAAGATGTTAAACTTAATTAAGCAGCCCTGTGTAATAAACTGATACCTGGTAAAAGTAAAACAGAACAACAGTAAGTAAATGTAGATAATTTTAATACAATGATTTCACAGTAATGTTTGATAACAAAATGAAGCACTTGCTAGGGATCAAGTTAGTGTGTTGACCACAATAGAGTTATACAACATTTAAAGTACAGATAATTATTTACAATTACAAATTACACACATGATTGTGTACAAAGTTTGAAACAACACAACAATAAGCCAATATTAATGATTGGCAGCTTTTATAGATAATGTAGTGACAATTTATAGTTAAACTTGTTCTTATGAACATCAAATACTGGAACGTTCAACTATATGATAACTATGACAATTATACTGGAAATATCATTTGAATACATCATGTATAACTGTAATTCATTTTATTATAAAATAATTTTATGAGTGAGAAAGATACATCATAAAGATATAAGTACACAAGACTCCAGTGTTCCAAATGATGACTTCGAACCATAAAAGTTTGCAATATTGCCTGATACAAAAATGTAAGTTGAAACAAGCAAGTTTTATCCTCATTGAAACAAGGAAATGATAAATAATTATATTATGAATCTTGTGTGTATGATTATGTAAATTATCACTTCTTTGTTCATTTAATAATATTCTCCATTCTAATTTTTTTTTTACTGGAAATGTTAAGAACAGTAATTATGTATTTCTATTTGTTAAATAAATGAAAACAGTAAAGCACAAGTAGATCATCCTTGTGAAATTACAATCCAGTTATAAAATATGTCAATGTCAGTGAATGAAACATCTTGTACTGAGCTCTCTTGTGGCATTATAGTGAAAACCACTGCATGTGATGTGACAACCAGAATTCTAATCTAAATTTATTTAATAAAAATAATTTCAAGACTAAAAATGCTACTTAATGAACTGTAAATTGGCTTATAAAGACATTTCAAGTTAATATAAATATGCAGTAATTCCCTACAATATGTTTTGTTAGTTGATTGTGGTGATATGGCAGTTTTCCAGCTTCAACTGAAGGTAGTCTTAATGTAATGCTTTCTCGCCGAAAAATTCTAACATTGGCCAATATCGTGGCAAATGGGTTATTTCCGAACGTTATTTTTTCATAATCTTGGGCATTAGATTATTTACAATCACTCATCCTTTATCACTATGTACTAAATTCCCTTTATAAACAGTAAAAAATTATTGAATAACAAAGATTGTGAAAAATAACATTCCTGAAACAACAGATTTAATACGATAATGGCTGATGTTAGAATTTTTTTAAAGGGAAAGCAGTACAGTAAGACTACTATAAATAATAGTCGCCTAACCCTCATGGTACAAGCATATTTCTGGGTTGAACCACCAACATTCTGCAAGGTGATATATATTTTTCTCATTATAATGCAAATATGAGAGAAAAGGAATATTTACTGACTTGAAGCGAAATTAATAAAAAAACAACTTACAATATTGCTATGTTAATTGTGTAAGTGAAGTATAACAGCAAAAGCTAATCATTGGTTTATTGCTCTGACAATATGTAAACTTATACAACGCTATGATAGAGTAATTGCTCATGCTTTAATTTTAGTAAATTCTATCAGAATAGTACACTTTTCCCCTGAAAAGTCTACACTAAAATTGACAAACATGCATAAATAAAACAATTTCAATGATGCAAGTATGACTGAATAAAAACTTTTGTGCTGTAATGTCATCTAACATTTAATGTATAGGTGTAATTAAAGTCTTATCTAAATATCATGGGCAGATTACAATAAAATTACTCCAGTCAAAATGTTTTTTGTTTTTTTTAAATAACAACAAATTAATAGACAAATCAATGTGTTATTTCTACATGTAGCATATTATGTTTATCTATAAAATTTGTATAAATTAAACATAAAGAAAGTGCATACTTTTGTAATGATTTTGAATACTTAACAACAAGAAGGGTAAAACTTTTGAATAAATTTCCATTTTAATAGTTTCAGTTTGTTTTGATTGGGTAGCTTATTTATCAGTGCAGTTTTCAGTATGTTTGGGGTGTGTAAGTTGTCGGAAGTATAAATCTGCATGAACTATCTTCTCTACACACACATTGTACACCGGATGGGTTGTTCTCTGAAATAGTAACACTTTTACTGAAAATTCTAAATATACATGACAAAATATAATATTTAAGAAAATGGCAATACCTTCCCAGCCAATAGCAAAGCCATATATTTACAGCAAGTAAACATTTAGGCATTCTAAAATAATTGTTTTAAAAAGAAAATAAAACCTCTTAAAATCTTGTCTGTCAAAGTTCTCCTAAACTTATTTCCATTTTTTAAATGAGATAAGAAAAATTATGATATGCATTCCTTTCAGTATAACATTTTCTTTTTATTTATATTGCCAATGCCCATTCAATTTGTAAAATTTTGTATCAATTTTAAATATCTGTCAATCAAGATCAATTAATGTGGATAAAGGCCTACCAAGATATTATTTTCATGTCCTATGTTATAAACATGGCTGAGTTTTCCTCCTGCAAAGTGCTGAGCCACAGAAAGACCACTTAAACAATACGAGGTATGGTAGTAATCTCTCATCCTGTAATACCAGCATAAATATATCACGATAAATGACATGTATGGTAGATAAGCTTAAATATGTTATTACAAATATACTTGCCTAAACATAATACTAAAAGATAATAAGAGCTGGTCTAACCACATGATGGTTCCTGAATAGTTTTTGCACACAGAGATGTAGTTTCTTGTTGATATCTCTTGTAGTTTCAGTGTTATGTCCCTGACAAAGTTCAATGTGTAAAAATGAACAAAAGGCAATAACCCAAAAAGTAGGCAAGGCAGAGTTACAGTTCTTTTGCACTGCACTTCTACTCAATGAGATCTATCTACCTACCAAGTCTCTTGTTGATACTCTTGTATTTTCAGAGTTTTGTCACAGACAAAGTTCAAAGTGTAACTAGAAATGTGTCCATAGGACACGGGTGCCCACCACCGCGCCACTGTTCTGTTAATCTTATGACTCTAGGTCAAATATTTTTTGAAAACTAAAAATCTTTTACTAATTAAAGGGCAAGAACTTTACAAAATTTTAATACTGAAAAAATCCACAAGCAACCCTAAGGTGCATAAGTACACATGCTGACCAACATTCTTGTAAACTTTCAGGCCTACAAGTGAAATACTTTTTGAGCTATTCATGAACAAGTTGAAAATTGCAAATTTATACTACTGTAAGTCAAGGGCAATAACTCTAACAAAACTGAAAAAAATCCACATGCAAAGTCCCAGGTGCATAGCTTCACAGTGATGTGAATCATTATTCCTGTAATTTAGTGATGTTGATCATTATTCCTGTAAAGTTGGTTGATTCTAACTCAAGCACACAAGGAACAAATAACAACATAATAACATTACTAAGTCAAGGGAAATAACTTTACAAATACTGGATAAATCCACAAGCGAAACCCCAGGTGCACAACTACATATGCTGAGCAACCTTCCTGTAAGGTTTAATGACTCTATGTCAAATCCTTTTGAGTAACATGAGACACAAGTTGAAAATTGCAAAAAATTTCTAAGTCAAGGGCAATAACTCTACAAATACTAAATAAATTCACATGAAAATACCCAGGTGCACAACTTCACATGCTGATCAACATTCATAAAAAGTTTCATGTCCCTAGAAGAAATACTTTTTGAGTTAAGTGTGACACAAGTTGAAAATTGAAAATTTATACTAAGCCAAGGGCAATAACTCTAAAATTACTAAATAAATCCACACGAAAATACCCAGGTGCACAACTACACATGCTGATCAACATTCCTGTTAATTTTCATGACTCTAGGTCAAATACTTTTTGAGTTACATGCAACACAAGTTGAAAATTGCAAAATTTTACTAAGTCAAGGGCAATAACTCTAAAAATACTAAATAAATCCAGACAAAAATACCCAGGTGTAAAACTAAACATGCTAATCATCATTCCTGTATAGTTTCATGACTCTAGGTCAAATACTTTTTGAGTTACATGCGACAAAAGTTGAAAATTGCAAAATTTTACTAAGTCAAGGGCAATAACTCTAAAAATACTGAATAATTCCACTCGAAAATACCCAGGTGCAAAACTACCCATGCTTATCAACATTCCTGTAAAGTTTCATGACTCTTGGTCAAATACTTTTTGAGTTACGTGTGACACAAAAGAGAATGGACGGACGGACAAGGGTAAATCTAAATGCCCGCCACTAAAGTGGGGGCACAAAAATGAACAAAGGTCATTAACTAAAAAATTAGGCAAGGCAGAGTAAAATTTTTTTGCACTGCACTTTTACTCAATGAAATCTATCTACCAACAATTTTATTGTTGATACCTTTTGTAGTTTCAGATTTGGTCCCAGACAAGAAAAGCGGATGGACGGACAAAGTCGCCATTATATGCTTTCCCTTCGGGAAGCACAAGAACTGTTGCATTATTTTTATTTAGAAATTTATAACACTGACAGTGTAGGAAAATACAATAAACAAATATTTATAAGTTAATCTTAAGTTTCATACATGCTTTAGACTTGTTTCTTTCCCTGATTTTTTTTATGGCAGTTTCCACTATGATTATACACAAAGGAACAACCATAATTTATCTTATCACATACCCATGCTGCTTTTCTGACTGTGTAAAAATGATATAGAAGTACTATTCATTTATTTTCACAAGATTTCTACATATGCTAATTGTTAGCTAATAAAAAAATTCATTTTGACAATAACAGGAAATTTTCCTTACATGTGTGTGTTTAATAGAATTTCATATTTGTTTTGATTTCTTACTAAATTTGAATACAAGAATACTTATGCTTGCATTTATAACTTAATTCAAATTGTTCAATAAATTCAACATGGAACCTAAATTTGTTCAATATCCTCTATATTATATTCATGAAAAAAAATCATGTTTAACTATGAATAAATTTACAGACATTTTATACTACAAGAAACTCCTTAAATTGACTGAATTACTTTTTAATTTAAAAGTCTACTTCATAAATAAATGAGTTACCTTCCAGGTTTGTCTATAAGTCCGCCACCAGGATATTGGCAACACACTAAGATGTATTCTTGTAATGCTTTCTGATTAAACAACCAATGCTCAGCACTTAAGGCTGAATCATCTGTATAAATATAACAACATGCTGTTTACTGTACATCTTTTTGTTTATATAATACTGTTAACATATATCTTGTAAATATGTAACTTATTTCAATCAATTAACTTATTTCAATCAAATAAATAACTTTAACTAAAAATTTATTTTCTTTTAGATATTCAAGTTCTTTGTCATAATTTAAGTTTGTTTGTTTTTAAACTGATTTTAAATCATGTTTTATCTAGGTGTTAGACCCATCTAACCTGCTTTCCTGATAAATAATCAGTCACTACCAATTTCTCCCAAAGTGGTCACCTCTAATGCCACATGATTTCTTCGTCAGTGGCAATTAAACTCAATGTCTAGGATCAATTGTCTCATAGAAATTTCACCTTGTCTGAAGATCAAACTAGCTACCCCTGGATTTACAAATCCAATGTTCTCACTATTGAGCTAAACTGGTGGACTCTTAATTTAAGAACATTAAATAAAATGTTACAAACCTTGCATGGACAGGACCATATGTATAAGAGGAAAGGCTCCGCCCTGCCAGAAAGAATAACAACCATCGACTAATTTATTGGTCCGCCCTTGAAAACCTCCTTCATAGCGCATCTGACGATTCACAGTCCAACGCTAACAAAAAGAAATATAAGCAAGTCCTGTCAATTAAGAAATTGCCACCTAATTAACACCAGTATTACATATAAAACATTGACCTTATCAGCGTCTCATCAGAAATAGCAACAATACCCATAAATGTAGTTTTTTATTTTTTAGGGAATCTTTCACCGTGACACTTAAATGTGTATTAGATAGAGTCATAAAAGACATTATATTGAATATCATTAAACCTGTCCAATACCAGGCTGCCAGGAGGAGGTAAGATGTCATAATGATATATATTCTTCTATTTCACCTTAGCAACATAAGAGCAATGAAATGAATGGCTGTAACCATTCCCTGTGTCTTTATACCGCTTAAACCTGTGCTAGGGGGCATATGGGATGTTGCACTTTTCTAATAACCCTCAATCAAACAGAGTCTAAATTTTCATATACTTTTGTTGTTTTCATTGCTTCTGAGGGATCATCCCCTTTTCCAGATTCCAAGCCCCACTTAATTATTCATTTTTCCAGATTCCAAGCCCCACTTAATTATTCATTTTTCCAGATTCCAAGCCCCACTTAATTATTCATTTTTCCAGATTCCAAGCCCCACTTAATTATTCATTTTTCCAGATTCCAAGCCCCACTTAATTATTCATATCTGTTTGAGCAGACAGAAAAAGAAAGCACAAACAATTCTACATAATTAGCAATCCATCAACAGGGGTTAATAAAAGCAAAATTACATACTTACCAGTAAATTTTTGATATCACAAAGGTTCGTTTTGTTGAGTAGTGTTAAAGCTGCTATACCACAGAATGAATAACCACCATGAGCCTCCATACCAGGACATCCAGCAAAACCTCCTTCATACGTCTGACATCTATAATATATGTATACATGATATAAACTAGTGTTCAAATCATATGTATAATGATCGGTCAAGTGTGTCATTGTGTTAGTTTATTACTGTAAAATCATTATTATTCGTGGGGCACGAATTTTCGTGGTTTTCGTGGGAAGGTCAATCCACGAATTTAAGATCCGACGAACTTTTATCCCAACAAATACTTCTTACCCTGTCTCTGTTCTATATATTACAAACATGCGTCGGCTCTTTTCCGGCCGATATTTCGTGAAATGGATGTAAGTACAAACAGATAACCAGGTTGTGACATATTAAATCTGTTTGCAATATTTAAGAAACTTGAAAGAAAACTCGATTATATGTCAATTTACTGTCACAAATGTCGCATATACATACTTGATCGTTGTAGTCTACTAGGACTTGATTGTGTTAACAAGAATACTTGACATAATCGAGTAAATATGGGAACCCAGGCAGTGCAATAATAAGCGCTAATAAAATTGTCAGTTTGCTCTTATTAATTTAAAAAAAAAATGTCTTTGATATTAATGTCGTAAGTACACAAAACTATAAAAAAAAATACGATCGCTTAAACAGATTTATTGTACTTTCTTTTGTTGTTTTTAAATGCTCAAGTTTATATGAATTTTAATCAGTATTTGTGCGAATGCTATTCCGTAAACATCAAAGACGCCACCGACTTTTACATCCACATATACTCGTGTTACTTAATACCGAGAATAATTTACATGCATGTAAATTTACACAGTCGCTGTGACGTTGCTTGTAGTTACTGTCAAATATGTAAAGTGTAAACTTTTAAACTCGCTGGTTAAAACGTGCCAGGTGTCGTATAAATTATGCGATGTTTACATCGGCGAATTACAGGGGCAGTGTGTCCAATGGAGGTGCATATCATGTCACATAAATGTGTTAATTGCAGTCAATTATCGGCAGTAACTGTGCTGTATTAGAGTTATGCCCAGAGGCAAGGATTAAATTTATTGACAACCGCTGTGTGACAAGTAAAGATATGTACATGTTGTAAGTAAAAATGTTCGGCGATTAAGATTACTTTGCATTAGGTTACTGAATTTTTTTTTAACAAGAAAACGAAAATCCACGAATTTAAGAACCCACGAAAATGCCCGTTTTGATAAAACCACGAACTTTCATGCCCACGAATATAAGTGAATTCGCAGTATAACATCAACACCTTTCCCTTTAAAATTAAGACAAAATTGGGACAAATTTTAAATTATCTTTGTTTCCTCTCATGCGTCCCATGCCAGTTTGGGTAGGGTAGGTAGGAAAGGGTCATAACTGAATATGCCTAAGAAATTTTATATGCAAACTTGCATGTCTATCTGTTAAAACTGCTTCAAAAATGTATGACTACATGTAAGAGAATAGAAATTTGAGGACATTTTAATAGAATACCTGACTATCCACTCTGGTGTGCCATCAAATAATTGTGGTGTAATTATATTGGTCAGTCTGGCTACACTAGCTGCACAGTATGCTCCTCTATAAAATAAAATCAGAGAAAATTCTCTTACACAAGTAAACCATTAGAACAAATGCTTGACTGAATAAGAGCTGGACATATATAAAATTTATAATTACATTTATTTGACACTTGAAATTTGAGTTATACACCATTAAATGAATAGTTAAATTGAGCACTATAATCAAAATTTTGATCAACTAATCCATAATAATAGAATTCATTATCAGAACTATGGGATGATCCTGCTCATAAATTTATCACTGTGAACTTGTAAACATGTATTATTTCTTAACCACAACTTATTCAAATATTAAAGCTCAGCTCTAAATAACTTGTTTTTCGGTAAGCATGCCTTTTCCATATTTACCTTCTATACTGGACCAAATTAATATGTGGTAATTTTATTAACCTTGTTAATTAAATGAAATGACAACACCGATTAAGCCTGATATTTAGCAAAAAGACTTTTCATACATGGAATGGTTTTATCATATAAATAAAATCCAAACATACCTGATATCCTCCTCACCTCCTAGATGCATCTTGAATGACCCGTGTGCTGTTCTCATTCTCATTAAAAAGTCATATAAAGTTTCTCTGAAAACGTCATACATTAAAAATCTATAGCAAACATAAAGAAATGCAAAAAATGTATTCTTGTATAAAAACTGCATGAATTAACAGAATGAGATAAAATCATGCAGCATGTGCCGTTGTTGCAAGTGTTTTTTTTTAATATGTGTGACTCTGGGCACCAAGTAAAAATAGCTGACAGCAATGACTGCCCTGGTAATTTCATGATCAAAACCTAACTGTGAAGTGGCATAACAAAAGCATTACTAAACAGGTTTCCTTAAACCAAAAACAATAAAGAAAGGCAGAAATACTGAATCTGATGTATACTTTAACACAAAAATAGCACTAATGCACCTTCTTTGTGCATTAACATCTGTAGAAGCCCTCATACTATATTAAATCCCTTGCCATGCAATCACAGGCTTTAAATGTGTCCACAAAGGTTGCATGAGTTTTCTAACATTACATACTCTTTATAAGAAACATTCAAATTGTTTGGTATACATGTATGCTTTAAACTCACAAATAATATGCAAATTTCCTAAAACCAAACAAAATCACATAGTAATTACAACATAAACAAGGGAAATACATTTCTATCCCTTGATAGTAGTATGTACTACACTGAAAACTTTTTGTGAGTCAGTTCTAAACTGATATTTCTAGTTTCAAATTCATTTTTTTTCTCTGAAATATCATGATAAATACCAGCTGTTTAAAAAAGAAAAGAAATTAAAACCATAATTATTCTATCTATTCATTACCTATCAATTACTTTAAATGATTCCTCTGTACCTAGTATACATAAAGCATTGACAGCAGCATATGTGGGTGCTAAATGTGCCTGTTGTCCTGGTCCACCTGTAGAAAAAAAATACACCAATAAATCATGTATTGTTTAATTTAATGTTAAATATATCAAACTCAATTCAAAAGGTATTGACAGTTTTATTACTCAAATTGTATCCTATGCCAGTGACCTTTTCATTGGAAATGTGTTTGGGATTAATTGTTTACCCAAGATTTCTTCTTCGGGGGAGTGCTCTCACATACAAATGAGAAAACCTGGTGTTTCAATGCTCTTTCTACTTCTAAAACATTTGCACTATTGTTTCTAATAGTAAAATATTAGTAAAATAGAATAAAAACTTGTACTTGTTGGCTGAACACTGAGTTGACATGAGGATATTTCAGTCAAATACTGGTGCAAGCAATCAATTTAACCAGCATTCGATTGTAAACTTTAAAAGAAAATCAACTTTTTGCCAAATTTCAGGTAAACAAATCTACGATCAAGCTTTTAAAATAATATAGACAAATAATTGAGCTTATTTTAAACATGGCTTGATACCTGCGAATCCTCCGTCTGGACACTGACATTTTCCTAGAAACTGGGCTACCCTGAAATATACATTGAACAATAAAACACTGACCCAGATACCATTTCACCCTCAACTTTTAAAAAACAAGAGGGCCATGATGGCCCTAGATCGCTCACCTGACTTATCAAACTCATCCAAACAATGACCTAGACAAGCATTCTGACCAAGTCTCATGACAGGTGAGTCAAAAATGTGACCACTACAGTGTTAAGAAGGATTATCCATATTTGAGCAGTGCGACCTAGTTTTTTACCCAGGTGACACATATTCAAACTTGACCTAAAAATCATCAAAACAAACTTTCAGACCAATTTCCAGGATACTTGGATCAAAACAGTAGCAACTAGAGTGTTAACAAGATTTTTCTATTTTTAGCTCCGGTGACCTAGTTTCGCATGTGATTTCGAACTCATCCAAGCAATTACCTAGACAAGCATCCTGACCAAGTTTGATGATAATTGAGTCGAAAATGTGACCACTAGAATGTTAACAAGGTTTTTCCATATTTGGGCGATGTGACCTAGTTTTTCATCCAAGATGACCCATGTTCGATCTTGACTTAGAAATCATCAAAACAAACTTTCAGACCAATTAACAGAATATTTGGATCACAACAGTAGCCACTAGAGTGTTAACAAGATTTTTCTATTTTTAGCTCCTGTGACCTAGTTTTTCATCCGAGATATCCCATGTTTAATTTATTCCCAGCAATGACCTAGACAAGTTTCCTGACCAAGTTTGATGACAATTGAGTCAAAATTGTGACCACTAGAGTGTTAACAAGGTTTTTCTATTTTTAGCTCCTGTGACCTAGTTTTTCATCCGAGATGACCCATGTTCGAACTCATCCGAGCTATCACCTAGACAAGCATCTTGATCAAGTTTGATGATGATTGATGCAAAAATGTGACCGCTAGAGTGTTAACAAGGTTTTTCTATTTATAGCTCCTGTGACCTACTTTTTCATCCGAGATGACCCATGTTCGAACTCATCCGAGCTATAACCTAGACAAACATCCTGACCAAGTTTGATGATGATTGGGTCAAAAATGTGACCTCTAGAGTGTTCACAAGGTTTTTCTATTTTTAGCTCTTGTGACCTAGTTTTTCATCCGAGATGAGCCATGTTGGAACTCATGCGAGCTCTCAACTAGATAAGCATCCTGACCAAGTTTGATGATGATTGAGGCAAAAATGCAACCGCTAGAGTGTTCACAAGCAATTGTGGACGTACGACGGACATTCACCGATCCTAAAAGCTCACCCTGAGCAAGCTCTGGTGAGCTAAAAAAAGTTTCATATACATGTACATAAATATGGCCTTTTAATTTATATATATATACACTGATTTGAAAATTAATAATAATATTGACAATTTGATACTGACATTTCACTTTCATATAACCTCTTAATTAGACAGAAAATAAATACATGTCATCCTTGGACAATCCCAATAAAGCTGTAAGAAGACACAATAGTGTGTGCAAACACAAAATACCAGACAATAACCTTATTTCAATGTTTATACTAGCATATACTTTGTAAGGGATTAAATCATTTACAGGTACATGTCAGTGTAAGCAATGACAATGAAAAATCTCTGTGCAGACTAAATTGTTGGTGTCTCTCTTTTAGTATTTTAATATGAAAATTCCAATATAAACTATAAATTGGCAGAATCACATTCAATTGAGGACAAGAGCACCAATTCAGCAGGTTAAAGGCTAACATACATGTATATAGCAGAAGTAACTTACTGAGATATTGTCTCATCATTCAGTGGTTCATCCAGCAGTTCCAGGGCATGTAGAATCCAGTAACATAACCATGGTCTACTAGCATCTAAACACTAAATATATATACTAACAATATACAGTTTGTTTTAGTCTGAACAATGTAGACAAGAATATATTATGTCAAATAAATTCTTACTGCATTAAAAGTAAGTAAATATTGTTTAAACAGTTTAAATGGAAACCAAGATTTAACATACATGTACTAACAAGTACTACCTAAGAAGTGTAACTATAATAGCCAGAAGACAAATAATAGTTTCCATATATTAAATTTCAACAGTTATTTTGTCAAATTGAAAACTTCTGTTTTATTTACAAATGAAATGGCAGAGTTAATTTTAATTTATTAAATTCATCAAGTATAACTATAAGTTGCATTTTTGCGACCTTGGCAGATTGTACTGCCGACAGCTTTATGTGACCCTGGCAGATGTACGAAAAATGTATAAAAAGGTTATGATAAAGTACTGACACTTCTTGTTATACAGATATTCAATAAAACGCACCTCATATGATGATGACAGATTACTCAGACCTTTACGTAGAAATGCAACATGTTCGTCTCTATGTAATACTGGCAGAATACACCTGAATATTGATAGTAATAATGAAATATTTATTACAGTTAAAGTTTAACAAGTAGCAATGTAGTAAGGTTAATTCTCATTAACTGTTTTACAAACTGATGACTAATTGAGAAACAAGCATTAGAATTTTTTGGAAGTTTACTAACTTGTCGCAATATTTACTATTAGGAAATAGATAGTAAAATATTAACATATCTATTTTGAGTGCATTGTTGTAGAATAATGCATGGTTCAAGTACAAAATTTATGCGCAGGAATATAATCATGAAGGCCGATAGGCCCAAGTAATTCATTAAAAAGCATTTGAAGATAAACTGTGGCTGTGCATTATTATACTATATAATGCAAGAAAAATTTCTATTTCCATTCTAACATAAATATGTTAAACTACATTGAGCGTATAATTAATTTGACATCAAATAAGACCACATTTGATGTGTAAGCTTTTGTCTTTTATGTTGTGCATATATACATGTATTGTGTAATTATGCACTTGATTGCCAAGGGAATAGTGTGAAGTGTGTTAGAATGCTGATTTTAACACTGTCTCCTAAAACTATGCATTTAAACTAGTGGTATTATAACAAACATTAACAATCAACATCTTTCATTCTTTGTAAGAACATTTGAAGTATGATGATTATGATCAGGTCATGACATATGTGGTAGAGTGGTTAAGGCAGCTGATTTCTAATTATTTTTATGTCATTGTGTAGAAATCAGACAAGGAATGTTAAATATTTTCATATACCCAGCTTATACAATGTTAGTGATTCTATCTAGATGACTTCTCATATTAACAAGAGCTGTCACAGGAGACAGCGAAGCTCGACTAATAAAATACTGGACACAGTAAGGAGGACAAAACTATGAAAGAAAAATCAATTATGTATAATAAAGTATTAAGTTGTATTAAAAAAAACATTTGTTATAATAAATCCAAGATTAAGGGGAATAATTCTAGAAATAGTCACACTAGAGTTATGAACCTTGTCACACAACATGTGTGTAATGATAAGAAATATATATTTGAAGTAGATACCTTAAAAAGTAAAGAAGTTATAATATTTCTTAAAGAAAATCCTAAGTTCAAAGAGAGATAAATCTGTAAATATTGCTTCAAGAGTTATGAACATTGTCACATAAAATGTAATTGATGACAAGGAATAAGTATTTGAAGTTTGAGGTAGATACATGTACCTTTAAAACTAAAAAAGTTATAGTAAAAAATAACATTTTTCTAGTAAAAAAAAATCTAAGTTTATGGGGAGATAATTCTTGCAATATTGGTGCTAGAGTTATAAACCTTACCACATAAGATGTGGATGATGATAATGTACATATATTTGAAGTATGAAGTTGATCCCTTTAGAAATAAATAAGTAACAGTAAAAAATAATATTTTTTAAGGAATATTCTAAGTTCAAGGGGAGATAAATCTGAAAATATTGGTGCTAGAGTTATGAACCTTGTCACATAAGATGGGGATGATGATAAGGTACATATATTTAAAGTATGACGTTGATCCCTTAACAATTAAAGAAGTAACAGTAAAAAATAGTCTTTTTTGAGGAAAATTCTAAGTTCAAGGGGAGATAAATCTGAAAATATTGGTGCTAGAGTTATGAACCTTGTCACACAAGATGTGGTTGATGATAAGGAACATATATTTGAAGTTTAAAGTTGATACCTTAAGAAATGACAAAGTTATAGTGAAAAATATTTTACTGCACCAAAACTTTAATCTGAAATCTGGACGCGGACGCCGACAACAGGGCGAGTAGGACAGCTCTCCATATACTTTGTATAGTCGAGCTAAAAATGACAAAAAATTTGGAGCCTAGTATTTTCCATAACTTATTGAGCTGAATAATTGTCTTATGACCTTTACTTTATCCCTAACAAAAGAAATCATTTTGGGAAAATCAAAGTATTGCTACATCAATTTTCAATATATATATGAACATACTCAGTATCAACTTCTAGTCTATGTTTAAAGTTTGTAAAAAGCTTCTTCACTGACTCTTCAACATCAACCTGTAAAAATAAAAATCCTCTTTTAATATAATGATAAAACAAAACAACTGTATATGTACATCAAATAATTAATACCTTTGTGGAATAGGTAAAATGAGTATGTAGTATAGTTTTAGTATTACCAGATACCAAAAAGTATTTCTAAAAGTAGTTTTCAAGAGTGATTGGGTATATTGAGTATACTTCAAGGTACACAGGGGCAATTAGTACCCAGGATGACAATATAAACTTCCCCAGTATCACGGATTTATATTACAAGGATCCGACACTACTGTTAAGCTAAAAATCGCTGCACGCGCATGCTTGGAATCGCACATTAGATAAAGGTGGAAAGAATGAAAGATGGCGGAACGAACAGAGAGTAAAATATGGCAGACTTTCACAAGAGTATGTGGTGTTATTGCAGCTTTTTGAAAAAATATACACATATGAATGTATTTATACAGTATTATTTTGTGTTGCTAAAGTATTAATATATGAAAATATGCTGACAGAACGCTGAAACGATGAGTTAAAAAAGTACCTAATTTAGAAAAAGATTTGCCTATTGTTTAGAAATACTCTCTACACTTTGACCCCCTTTTACTTCAAGCACAAATTATTACCGCGAATCATATTAAGATAATTATTTTTTACATGGTTTAATGGTTGCATTGTAAAAAAATGTTTCTTTACTGCTTAAATACTTTTAAAGAAATTTATGTTTGAAATTTGTCTTTATTTCTATGAATTAATTCCAAATGATTTGTACATTTTTTTTATTTGATTACCTGAAAATTAGTATTAATATAGTAAATATTTTACTAATTAGTCTAGCAAATATATTTTCAGATCATTCAAGACAAGCGCTCATATATAGATGAATTCATTAGATTTAATTTAGATTGGCAAGGAAGAAACTTTTATTGGCATACAGAACAGCTGTTTTATAATATTTTGTTTTTATTTTGAAACAAATTTTTTTTCATAGTTATCCTTCACAATTTGCGTCAAATGATTTATTTGTCATATTTCATTATTTTTCAAAGGACTATACAACTTTAGTTTTATATTTTCAATTTCATTAATAATTGTTAATAAAGAAAATTAATATATATTGTATTTATATATGCTTAGTGCTGGTAAATTATCGATCAGGTGCGCGACAAGATATTTAAGCATTTTTATAGGGTTAACTTGAGTGTCCGATCCCTGGAATATAAATCTGTGCCAGTATTAACATGATAATTTCAATTAAAACAGTTTATGGACAGTCCATACATTTACAGATTGTCCATTATAATATCATTAAATCCTAGACATGCTTATTGCAGGAACTTTCAGTAGGATATATTCCCAGGATATGGCTTTAAATTGAAGAGAATTGAATTGAACATGTTGAGGTCACAGCATGGGGTCCCGGCATGGGCTTTATAAAAATTTCAAATGACGGAGGTCATATTACTGTATTGTAACATGGCCTGCGATTGAGGGAAAACTTATTGTAACATGGCCTGCGATTGAGGGAAAACTGTAAGATTCAATGGGACATCAGGTGATCGGATGAAAATGTAATGTTCACAAGTATGAAAATTGTTTTAGAAACTAACACTGCATTGTTTCTTAAGAAAATGAACTGTTTCATAAGTGTCTAGCAGGCTTCGCGAAACTGCTGAAAAATTTGCCTGACATTCGGTCAGACAAACTTTCAATTCTTGTCTGACCGAAAGAACTTTTGTCTGTCCGAATTTTTTCCCCCAAATATATGTATATGGTAATACCTTGGTGTTTTTTTTAAAGACATAACAACTTTTAAAGGTTTGCAATTTTATTCCTTTAAATAAAAAATTAGTTTATCCAGATTGATGGACTCACAGGCGCTAGTCACATAATCAAATATTTTACATAACCAGTCTATATATGTATATAAAGATATATAGTATATAGCCCATATAAAACTTTAAAAAGTTTGTTTCAAGCACCTGTGGATGGACTCTGTCTGGAAATCAAAACATTCATGATCAAAGCAGCCATTTTTCCATTTACCGGGTACCCACAAATTTTCTCGGCGGGCGCCTGGACTCGTATTCCTTTTGTTTTGCTTTTTTTTCTTCATTGGATAGTTTACGATTTTTGCCGGGCCAGCGTAATAATGTAGTAACACCGTCATTTTGGTTATTGACAGTCGTATGTATTGGACACTTATAATGAAACGGCGAATCAAAACTCGTTTTACATTTTTTTAATCAAGGGAGAAAACTCGGTCTTGATCGGTCTTGGATATATCCCGGTATTCGTACCGGACATAAGGTCCGGAACTCCGGAAAAAAAAATCGGACCGGCCTGATTTTTGCCGGACATGTCCGACGGTCCGGCAACTTTCGCAAAGCCTGGTCTAGGATAATTACTCATTTGGATATTTTCATTTCAAAAAAGTTTTTTGTCAGTCCAATGATCAACAGAAAATTTCAGTGAAAAGGGGGGTAATCATCTTTGGGGACATTTTGCGAAAAATTTGGTCGGTCAACCCTATAAAGATAAAACAAGATCAGTTAAAATTTTGAGCCGTCCAGTTAGCTCAATAGATAGAACGTTGGACTGTGAATCTGGCGACCAGGGTTCGATTCCCAGATGGCCCAGATCATTTCGTTGTGATTTATCATGAAATCCTTTCGCACTGTACCTCTGCTCTGGCATGTAAAGAAGTTTCAGTTCCTTGTGAAAGTGAAAGCAACTAGTACTGGTAACTGCTTGACGGCCTGCCCAGGAATGATGCAGAGGTTTACTGTCGTGATCCAGAGTGAAAACTACCTTCAACACCACAAGTTTAAATTTCGTGTCAGGCATGTCATTCTTCTAGAAAAGTCAAATCTTCAGCATGAATACTCAATTTTGAGGTTGGTTTAGTGGTCCCTTATAAGGTAAGTCTATGGGAAAATTAATACAGTAGATCTAGTGCGAATGGATAATCTCGAAAACATGTGACAAACAAATTTTTGACATGATAGGTATCTTGGATGTATAAAACGAAGAAGTAACCTGATCTTGTGATGACGAAGTTGATATGCCATCATCATTATTTATATTGTTTTTCTCAAAATTGGTGTCACAGCATCTAAAATTGTGTAATTCCATTCCGTAAAATTTCAGATATTCCAAAAAACTCTTCCAAACGCTTGGTGAAAAACAAGCGTCTAGAAAGGTAGGGCTTAAATTTCGGGTCTCTCTTATGGCCATCAATTGCTACAGTGATTGTGGGCCATAAACCGCTGGGTACTAGAACACTAAATCTGTGTATTTTCTTCCTCGGTCCGCCTATCATACAGCTTATTACGGTACGTTTAAAAAGTATTGTAGAACTCTATCAAATGGAAAAAAATCTTTAAAACATTACATATAAAGAACAGTGGTGAACGTAACGAATGGTTGTCCAGCCAGACTTATTATGATAATTCGTATATAATTGCTTCTTATAGTCCCGTGTAAAAAACTTAAAAGTTATAGACTGTCTATTTGCTTGTGGACAGCGACATATGGCCCCATGTAAAAACTGAAACGACTTTAGAAAATAGGCTATATATTTCTCTTGTAGG